>NW_010407549.1:3251-4577 GCF_000710305.1 Buceros rhinoceros silvestris | reverse complement strand
CTGAACCAAGTTGTCCTGAAGACAGGATTTTTAATTTGCGTAACAGTAAGAGGGATGATATAATCCCTTTAAAATAAGTTAACCAGTCACCTTTCTTAAATGAATCTGTGATTGATAAGGTGTGCTTATTACAGATGTGCACTTGTGATTTAACTTGGAACAAATGAGATTTTAACATTTAAAAATACTATGATCTATTAATTTTTAATAAAGATTGACTTTAAATTATTTTATACTTTTTCTCTCGACATCACAAATGAGGCTCGCTGGCTTCCTACAAGAATGCCTGGAAACCACATTACAAGCATTGTGGGGTTTGGTTTGGTTTGGTTTTTTTGTACTGCTAAATAAGAGAGTTGCTATTTTTTATTGGATCTAATTAATGCAGTGGGTTAAGCGGAAGCTGGTTTTCATTTCCCTTCTGCTTTACATCTGAACTGACGCATAGCGATAGAGGAGATACTGCCTCATAATGTTTTTGTGTCCATCTTTATACACAGACATACGTATGCTTGCATTATCTACTGTTTAGTCCTCCTCTACAGTATAATTTAAAATCTGGTAAGTCCTCTGTTACTGATGAAAGTTGTCATTCTGGCTAGTAATCTGTGTCTTTAGAAGCTACATGTCTTGATTTGTTCTTCTCAGTGAGTGACAGTGTTTGATACTTTTTTTTCAGACAGCCTTTATTGTGTTTGCTTGCTTCCAGCTATTTAAAGATGAATAAAGAGAAAAGTCGGTTTCTCAAGAAGTAGGTTCGTTAATTTATAGGACTTTGTTTTTCTGACTGAATATTTATATTAGATGCATTTTTTTCAAGATAAAGAGCTCATAAATCAAAGTCAAAAGGGTTCTTATCGCAGTAGGTCAGCCTACCCTTCTGGAAAGAGATGTTCTCGTTGATTGAGAATGTTACGGAGGAGATGAGGAAATGCTCTTGGAAGTGCTCTCTCCTTCTGTCAGGATTACTTTAGCCTTCCTGTGGTTTCACCTCTAAGCTGCAGTTCACCCAGTTGGTAATTTCAGCTATTCAGAAATTCAGCTATGTAGTAATTTCTTGCATATCCACTTGTATCTGATGACTTTGCATGCTGAGAGAAGCGAGAGCATAGATCTTCATGAAGCTTACTGCCTTGGTGAAGAGTTAAATATGATACTTATTGGGAGGATCTGGATGGATCCAGAGCGCTTACATTGTTATTCATAGTGTTTGGTAGAAAGTGAGACAAAAATTTGCAAATTTAATTTTGCTATCTTCAGAAATGGGAAATGCCATGTGCAGTGGCAGTCAGTAATAGATTACACTCCGATCTGTGTGTTTGGGTG
>NW_010407549.1:0-3108 GCF_000710305.1 Buceros rhinoceros silvestris | reverse complement strand
TTGCTAGCACTGGTGATGGTGCTGGATCAGGAAATTCTTGTAGATGTTTGGAGGCTAAATGGCTGGTCTAAGCCAGCTGTACAACCATTTTCATAGCAGTATTGCTTGTTCATGTCAGGGCTCTGAGGACACCACCAGTCTTGACTGTCCCTGCCCAGCCCCGCTGTGGCTTCCCCCACTCTACCCAAAGCCCAGGACCCCATTTCAGTTCCCTCAGGGCTGCCAGTCCATGTCCTAGTGATGCTGCAGCAAAGCGCTGGTCTCCAGCTCTCCATAGCCCTGCTCAGCCTGGACATGTGCCCCACTGAGCCAGGCTGATGACCCAGCCCAGCCTTGGCTTGTCTGGGTCCCTGGCCATCCTGGGACTGTATCTGTCCCCTGTTACCCTCACCAGGCCTGACACTTGCCCACAGACAGGCATCCTGGCCTGGCCTCAACCCATCCCCATGGAGCTACCTGATACCCTGGGCTGGGGCTGCCCCCAGCCTGCCCTGCCTCCCTGGGGGACCCCCCACAGCTACCAGTGAGGTGCTGGTCTCCACAGAGTTCCATCCGTTCAAATGGAAGAAAATGGAAAGGAGTGTGGTGTAGCTGTGCCTTGTTCCTGATTTCATCTTGGTTTTCAGAAGACTCAAGTGCCTTTCCTTAATATTGAATCAACCCTGATCATGGGAAGTCCCGTATTGTGCATTACCCCAAAAGCAGCGTGAGAACTGCTTCAGTCCGTAACACCCCTGCATAGCATCGGTTGTTGCTGCTGCATGCAGTAGGGAAGAGGCAGCAGTGCAGTGCTGGGGAGTAGCTCCCTTTTCTGCTATTAGTGCTACTTTTGAGACTGGTTTTAGCTTTTTAGCTTGGTTTCTTAAGCCCTCTGGATTGGCTAATAGCAGTCATCACCAAATCTCAAAGTCTTTCAGGTTTTGTGAATGCTGACGGCTAGAGGTTCAAATGCTTTTGAGACTGGTTTTAGCTTTTTAGCTTGGTTTCTTAAGCCCTCTGGATTGGCTAATAGCAGTCATCACCAAATCTCAAAGTCTTTCAGGTTTTGTGAATGCTGACGGCTAGAGGTTCAAATGGGTGCCCTCAGTGAAGGGGAATCTGCCTTACGAATTTATGTTACGAAGTTGTAACTCATAGCAGGCATGATGTGCCTTATGGGGGGGTGGTAGGAGCATGTCAAAGGTGAGCTCTTCTGCATCTTGCTACCTGCTATGAGGCCTTCAAATGCATCTTGCGCCTAGACTCGGATTCTACAGAGGCAGTGGCTGAAACCTGAGAGTAGGTGAGGATGGTCTAGGGCAGAATGGATGAAATGAACCTTTTGAGGTCTGCAGTTTGCCATCTTCCCATGTGAATTTTGGCCTTAAAAAAAAAAAAGGGAAAAGTGCAGGCAGTATGAGATAGAAATACTTAACATGTTTGCTGTGGAAAAGCTTTGCTCAGAGTTCATACTATATTAGAGCTAACGTAACTGAAGAACATGACACGGAATATTTTTGGTTGGTGCATGAGTGTCTTGTTAAGAAAATAATAATTGACTATCCACAGTAAGTTTTTCTATTTCCTCTTTTTGTTTGTTTCTGCAACCCTTTGCTGCTTTATTCCCAGTGGCCTTTTTTGTTGATCTGAATTTGCAAAGCCCATATTACTTAATTTACTTTGGGCATTTACTTATTAAAGCTTAGCAAGGATAATAGGTGTTCTGAGCAATGGAAAAAGAGAATAAATCCGTAGACGACAGAAAAGCCATTGTCTTGAAATGTCATTAAATGCTGGCAGGCACCTTTAAGAAAAATCCAGCAAAAAGTTTTAAACTAAACCTCATCTTTCATTAATATTTTGAAATGTGAGAGGAATATGGCAGTTCTCTGATTACCAAAAGTTGAGTTTAAAAGAGCACATTGGCATCATTAAATGCTTGCTGGAAAAATGGGTTGACAGAACCAGGTTTTGAAGTTTAGAAGTTGTTCTTTTCAGCCTGTTGGTGATCTGGTTAAGAAAAACATGGTTTGGTGATGCTGACAGAAAACACTGTAAACAATGTGTTTAGGTTGGTTGTAAGCCTTAACACTTATTAGGGCTTTGGAAATAGTCACGTTGCTATAACTCTCTTGTCTTTAGCATCTGGATTACAGGAGTACAGCGCATCAGTCCAAATAGTTAAAGAAGCTTTTTTAAAATGCACTTAACAATGCACTTTAAAATGCATTTAATAAAGCTCTTCAGGAGGACTACAAGGATGTCGTGAGGTTACACGGGGAGAAAATTGGAAGGGCCAAAGCCCATCTGGAATTTAATCTGACTACTGCTGTAAAAGACAATAAAAAATGTTTCTCTAAATACATTAATAATAAAAGAAGAGCTGAGGAGAATGTCCATCCTTTGCTGGATGCAGAGGGAAACATAGTGACCAACTGAATGCCTTCTTTGCATCAGTCTTTATTGGTAAGACCAGTAGTTATGTGGGTACCCAGCCCCCTGAGCGGGATGACAGAGATGGAGAGCAGAATAAAGCCCCATAATCCAAGAGGAACTGGTCGGTGACCTATTGCACCACTCAGATATACACAAGTCTATGGGGCCGAGTGGGATCCACGCAAAGGTACTGAGGGAGCTGGCAGGATTGCTCACCCAGACACTTTTTTTGAAGTGCCCACCAAGCCACTCTCCATCAGTTACCAGCAGTCCTGGCTCACTGGGGAGGTCCCAGCTGACTGGAAGTTAATCAAATGTGATGCCAGTCTACAAGAAGGGCCAGGAGGAAGATCCAGGGAACTACAGGCCTGTCAGCCTTACCTCAGTGCTGGGGAAGGTTATGGAGCAGACCATCCTGAGTGCCATTATGCAGCACATTCAGGACACAACCAGGTGATCAGGCCCAGTCAGTGTCAGTTTATGAAAGGCAGGTCCTGCTTGACTAACCTGATCTCCTTCTGTGGCAAGGTGACCCACGTAGTGGATGAGTGAAGAGCTGTGGACGTTGTCTACCCAGATCTTAGTAAAGATTTTGATGTTTCTCACAGCATTCTCCTGGAGAAACTGGCTGCGCATGGCTTGGATGGATGTACACTTTGCTTGATAAAAAACTGGCTGGGTGGCTGGGCCCAG
>NW_010407548.1:67695-70802 GCF_000710305.1 Buceros rhinoceros silvestris | reverse complement strand
CACTGGCTCTGACACAGCCCAGTTCGGGTCAGGGCTGCCCATGCCTGGGCTTGCAAGTCACGCCTAACAGCCCGCAGACTGGTAGTGTGCAGCTGTAACCACGAGGACAGCCTGTCTTAGGAGCCAGAAACACGAAATGCTAACAGCACTTAGCATTTACTTGCCCAGCAGGTACAAAATCACAGGGACCCTCTACACAGGGCAGAGCGTGGCACCCAAGAAAGTGTTGTTGGTGATGCTGTCACCACAGACACAGCTACAATCACCTCCTAGGTGCTCTTGGATTCTGACAGCTCTTGGTTAAACCTGAAGGTTCTCAATTACAGCAGAAACTACGCCTGTTCATTAGGTACTACGACACAATATACAACTCCTACCCTTCCCTGGGTTCGTTTCATTTAAGCAAGAGATATTTTAAACTGTCCTGCTCTCTTAACTCACTTCATCTGCCACGAGTAACCTCTTCTGAGTGGCACAAAGACGATGGGAACTTGGGAGGCTGCAGGGCTCTGCTCGAGGGCGAGAGGGTAAGGGAGAGCAGAGGCTGGGGAGCAGCAGGAAGCACGGCTGCTGGGGTTCCCTAGTGCTTCCTGTGGGGAGGATTTTCTCGAGCCTGATAGTGTGGTGAAGCTCGAGCTGCAGCAAATCCCTGTGGGGAGGCACTGACTTGCGTCCCTGCCATCTACCCTACGATCATTTCCCCGATTCTGTCCGGAACACACTGTCATCGCAAACTCCACCTGACTCACCAATTTGGTTGAAACCAGACAATGAAAGTTAAAAGGGAAGTTACAGGAACGCACAACTCTGGAATGCTTCAGAAACCTGTCTGTAAAGGGACTGGGTAAGGGAGACAGAACTAAAAGAACAGGAAATTTATCTGCCCGTTCACCTTGCCTCTCGTCATATTCAAGTCAGAAGCCAACACATACTGGAGTGAGCTGACTCGGGATCATTTATGATTCTGACCTTCAGCCTGGAATGAAATTGAAGCAGTGGGGACACCACACCAACGAGGCAGGAATATTAAACCCATAAACCGAATCTCCTTGGACAATGAGGATCAGCAATGCTGCACAACTACCAAAAACGGGTGCGGATGACTCGAGTCAGGGCTCTGAACAACTGACAGTGTGACAACACCACGTGATGGAAGTCATCCAACTCCTTCTCCTTCTGCAGAAGAGACAGTGGCCAGACACACTTTCAGTGTCCCAGGTCCTGATGAAACACATGCCAGCTTGTGCACTCCATGAAGCACGGGACAGGACTGCCCAAGCAACCTTTGTGTCCCCGTACGCTTAACACCACAGGCCCAGCAGGGAAAGGTAAAACCACCACGGCTGAAGCTGGAACGACACGATACCACAACATTTTACACAAGTCGAAGCACCGAAAAAGGCACCAAATCCAGAGCCAAGATGTCAGCACAGTAGTAAAATGATTACTTCCTGCATGTCTGGCACTGCCGTTCCTCAAATGCTAGATTTACTAGAATACATTTAAAAAGCATTGACTATAAAACACGTCAGCGTGATTGACTGACCAGAAAAATGTAAATAAAAGAGCCCTAAATTGCATCATTTGGGTAAATATGTATTTATACAGTTTGGAAAGAAAAGCCTTGTTATTCAACTGTTGGACCGCAGCAGCGACACAGGAGCTGTTCTGGTTTATAATGCAAATCATGTAATTTGGGACACGCATTATGTGTATTAAAAATGCAAAGTGAGATCCATGTGCAATGCTGTTAATTTGCAGTAGCCACTTTTCAAAGTATAATTTCTCAGGCATTTACATATTTTTTCAGTAAAAAAATAAATTAAACAGTATTTAGAACATTTGCCATATCTCATTTGTTGGATCAAGTTACTTTTGAGCTACAGGAACACAAAAAAGGCAACAGAAAGTGGTAAATTACTGATTTCCTTCTTTTTAAAAAATAAAATATAAATTAAATTGGGGAGTCTCCTATTTCCAAGAGGCCAAACATTTTTAATTACAAACTATCTGATCTCAATTGAATTATATGATCATCTTTGCCAACTCCAGGCCCCTGGAAGAGTATTTACGCTGAGAAAACTGACACACAGAGCTCTCCAGGAGTAAGAAACTCCAATAAGCAGCAGAGTGTGCTCTGCAGGTCAGCTCTACACAAGCTGGGTCTTGAGGAGGGATCAGGAGGGACGAAGGACCCTATCTGACCTCCCTAACAGGAGGGCTGGGCTGGCCCTAGCAGGAGTCTTACAGCTGCTCCAAATCTTTGTTGTAACTCTGTATGTTCCGGCTTCGACCCTCCCTTTCCACGTGCCCCATGGAAGGACCTTCCAAGGACGACAGCCAAGAGGTGCACATGTCTGTGACACGTGGTGGTTACAGTTTTCCCACAGTAGCCTCAACACCCTCGGAGCCCTTTCACGACAGGGACACTGCCCACTGCTGCATCTCCAGAGAGCCGGCTGTCTTCTCACTTGCTACTGAACTGGCAGATTTAACCCCTAAATTTGCAAATCCTTAAAAATATCTGAGATTATTCTTGGGGATCCAGAGGATCACTCTGTGCTTCTCCTTGCAGTGTCAGCTTTGACAGGCTGCTCCCCCTGGTCGCAGGAGGAAGCCCGACGTCAGGGTGTGCTTCCCAGGCAAAGCAGCCTGCTGGCCACAGCGTGCGAAGGGATATCCACAGAAAACGAAGGAGGAGTAAGGGAAAACACCATGTTTCCACTACAATGCCACTCCAGGCCGCCTGATATTTAGGAATGTAATGTTGCACTGCCAGAAAATGCAACCAATTCATACATGTATGAAGTTAGAAACAGAGATTTCATTTTCAGGTATTGTCCTTCAATTTTGCTGGCCTTGCTCATAACAGTGCATCTGAACTGGCTGGCTGGGCACAGGCAGCTCTCAGCTGTAAGCAAAAAAACTAAAGGTCTGTCACTGCCCAGGCTTCCCTTGCGGTCAAGATAGCTCTCCTGTGTGGTACTAACTTCCACAGCCGAGATCAAGCATGGAAATAGTATCTTTGGGTCTGAGCCCTAAGCCCAGCTCTGCTGCGGCAGCCTCAGTGCGTAACCCGAGGCAAGCCGTTGTGGCGTGGCAGCCTT
>NW_010407548.1:66633-67649 GCF_000710305.1 Buceros rhinoceros silvestris | reverse complement strand
GGGCCCCACCCTCAGTGCGTAACCGGAGGCAAGCCGTTGTGGCGTGTCAGCCTTTTACAACGTTTGGATCACGCCCAGTGACTCCTGGTAGCACTCCCGGAGGTTATCGCATAGAAAGTATTATTTAAACATAGCTACTTTATTACGTTCCCAGCGGCGTGTGAAACAATAACCCTTGAGGTGGTGAAGCCAAGCCACATCTTTCAGATGAATCTTCCTAGAGGCCTTCTAAAATCAACTGCGAACGTTAGCTCCAAAGGACCAGGCAGATAAAAAGCAGCTTCTACTCCCCCCTTCTCCCCCCACCACCGCCACTAACTTTCATTTCAAGTTGCAAAACCAATCCACAGTCCCATTACAAATCAGATCTGAAAAATGCTGCTTGATTATTTTTTGAAGAGCTCAAACTAGGTCACCAAAAATAGAGTCTCAAATGGGCTAAATGTGGAAAATGAGTGCTCAAAATTAACAAGTTCCTGGGCTCCAGGACTACACAAAAGCTTTTTGAGTAGATTGCTTGAAACTACACAAACTGCATCCTCTGCCACATATGGCAGGGATCCAGCCCGCCAGATGCTAAGCGATCATTTGCACAAAGTGTAAAGCAGTTTTTAAAAAACCATAAAGGAATTTTTATTCTTAGAAAATAACTCTCTAGCTTCTTTTCCTTTCATTAGGAAGCGCTTTATAAACACGCTCCTGAGGCTGGACGGGACACCTCAAAGCAGAGGCTTTCAGCTCCTGTTGCTGCTCACAGGCTGTTTTCAAGCACAAGGCGAGTGACAGCGTTCGAGCCCTGGTCTAACAGACCCACCAGAAGGTTTCCATAGGGACGCACCTTCACAGGCAACAACAGGCAACACGGGGCAGCTCTTGGTAGAGAGCTGGGTTGGGTATTTGGTTGGGTAGCTCTAATCAGAGGCCCCCATTAAGTGGTTAGTCAGCCCTGCCAGACAGCCTGCTGAAACACCACGCTGCAAGGCACACGATGAGTAAGGAGAATAGTTGCGTTCTTT
>NW_010407548.1:55381-66590 GCF_000710305.1 Buceros rhinoceros silvestris | reverse complement strand
ACCACGCTGCAAGTCACACGATGAGTAAGGAGAATACTTGCGTTCTTTTCAAATGCAGCACATGCTCAGCAGAAGAGTCCTCCCGCCAGCGGCCACTAAGAGCCAATGACCACACATCAAGATACACACGCGTGGCGTTCAGTGTGATCTTGCGCTAGCTCCCTTGCCATCTCACAGCCTTTCTGTAAGCCACAGCAACACATACGCAGACCCTGCGATGTGGAGAATTACAGGAAACGTGCTGGTTTTTCTCAGAGGCACCATTTGACCCGCCACCACCAAAACCAGTGGCTAAACCCTAGAGGAACACGCAGGTCCAAAGAGCACCTACACCTTGGGCATGACACACTGTCACCCTCCGTCTCCCAAAACCAAGATAGCCAGCAAGTCACCTCGGCTCCTTGCAGCACTGCCTCCGGCCCCATGCTTAAACCCAGCACTGTTTTCAAGGGGGATAAAGCAATGGAAGACGTGCTGCTCCGGGGTCACTCTCTGCTCCTGATTTCACCAGTACCCCTGGGATGATACACAGCATGTGTAGCTCTCCCAGGTCACTTCTCTCTGTCCTAATTTGACTTCATGCAGAAAACCATGATAAGGGCTCTCAAAGTCATAAAATTCTGATAATAAAGAAAAAATAAAAAGTTATCCACCATGGCTGCTTTCTCCCAAGAACCTTCCATCTTTTGAACACGCATTTTCATGACTAAAAGCAACTTCTGCCACACTCACGGAAACAGATAGAGAAAAGACTCTTCTGGGAAGAACACACAGGCTTCGGCAGTACACAGATGTGCTCATGTTTTGGACACAGGTCACGCTTTTTACAAGGCTCCTGAAAAATCAATCAAAGATGAGTCCTCCTTTCAGAATAGACCGGTTCAGACACAGATTCTGAGGACATTCTAGCAAGGAAATATCTGAAAGCCAGGAACCTGAAGTGGTACTTCATAGCCCCACCTTTGCCAAAGGGTCTGTTAGAACATTCCACTTCTGTCTGTTCCCTCTCTGTAACACAAGGATTTTCCTAACACCAGAGATCCTTGGATATGGGATACCCCTTCGATACATGCCAAGCAGGATCCCGACTCTTCTGCAGCAGCCTGCCATCACCTGCAGTGGGATCTGACTTGGAAGTTTTCAGGGTTGAGTGTGTTTGCTCAAGAGCACAGACCAGGCTGATTTGATTTGCTCTGCATTTTATTTTTGTTGCACGTGCCTACCAGATCACACCTCTCACAGAAACGTCCCTTTCCTGCAGACAGCCTGACCTTCAAAAAAAAGTGAAGCATTTAAAAAAAAATACATCTATGATTAAAGCCCAGCCATATGTTGGCGAGAACTCCAGCTCTTCAGATTTTCCACCTACACAGAGAGCACCTTACTGCACTTGTCCTCTTACATTACACTAGACAACACGATGGAAGTAGACATCAATAACAACACGATGTGAAGGGGAAAACGAAATGAGAAAACTCTAAGCATACCTTACTTCGAAAAGCTTTTTTTTTTTTTTTTTTTTTTTTTTTTAAAAAAGCAGAGTTTTTGAGACCTTTTTTTTTTTTTTTTTTTTTTTTTTTTCATACCTTACTTGGAAAAGTTTTTTTTTTTTTTTTTTTTTTTTTTTAGAAAAGCGCAGATCTTGATGCACCAAGACACGGAGAGGTTTCCTACTTCTGGGTAGGTGGCATAAAAACAACGTGGGTAAGCAATGAGTAAAATGTGGTGTTCTCCAATCTCAGGTGCGGAGTGCCAATGAAGTGACAGACCACAGTGAGACCCAATGGAGAGACCAAACTAACCTGCTTATTAACAGCCTTGCGGGTGGTCTCTGGAGGACAGGCAAGGCAGGCCTGTACGAGCAAAGCCCACGCTGAACACGAGGAACACAGCGGTACAGCAGCCACTGCTGGTACGGGCTTTTCCATCTGGCAGCTTGTCCACTGGGTTGCGAATGAGGGTGGGTGAGACATGCTTTGGTCTTCCACAGCTTCCAAAGCTGTGCAGTTAGAAAGGCACAGAAAATAAGACAGTTTTGCTATTGTTTCAAGGCTCATCTCCAAAATTAATACCCATTAGCTCATGCTGCAATTTTATTATTAAGAGGTCATTAGAAATGCTGAAATTACATCAGTATGTTTTACACTGGTATGTTCACACACTTTTTCCTTCTATCTCTTCGGTGCGGTCAGCTGCCCGGAGCTACACAGAGTGTAGGAGTCTGGACAGACCTTCCCCACAGTAAACACAAGTGTGGCTTTCCAACGTGGGCAGCCTTCTGCAGAGCTCTGCACAAATTCCTCAGGGGTTAACGTGATCCAGTTCCACCAAAAATGCCTGTGGGATTCACATAGTTCAGACTGTAGGCACTAGTGTCATTCCAGCACACTTGTGCGCGTGCAAGTACTGTTTGACTGGCATTCACTTTCTGAACGCGGTCGTGGGAGTTTGTACAGGGGGACATTGATTTTACAGGACCACAGACTAAAGCCTGTTCAGGCACATCACCCTCGGAGAGAGGATTGCTGGCTTTTTAAGAGTTTTACTCAAAGACCCCTCTGTCTTTGTGTGAAGCTGACACCTTTTATCACAGACTTGTGATACCCTTGTTGTCACATACAGAACTTCTTAAGCTTTATAAGCAACAAGAGCTCATGGATGTCATACTGCAATTTGATATAGAGGGAATGAGGGGAGTGTTCAAATCCTCATCCATTAAGGCAGGGAAGGAGAGTACAGACAATACGCTGCCCCAGTCTCAGCTGCTTCCCTTCTCTCCTTCCATCTTCCCAAAAGTATGACCCTTCTCTTAAGCAAAAGGACCCCCAACATCTTCCATTTAATGGCTTTCCACAAAAGCTGCAGCTTAAAACCGTGGTGCAGACTTGTGGAACAGAGAAGAGTGAAAGCACAGACCCTCAATCGAGCTTTAGCAAAATTTCTGAGTTATACTCTGATTTTACACTGCTAAGTACACAAAGCACTACTGTCCTCAGGCATCCAGCCTGTTGTAACCAGGTTATGGAAACAGCTCTTCGAGAGGAAAATGGACTTGGGCTTAGTCAGCCGGAGTACACAACTCACCTGGTAATTCCACACGTGGATGATAAACTGGTCACAACTAAATTTTCCAAAGACCTAGAATCAGGAATTATGAATCAAAGTGCTCCTAAATATTGCACACCACGACTGAAACTTCAGATGGGGACCCATAAATATGTAATGGGATCAGAATTGCTTGTGAGATGCAGGGCACAGTAATTTTAGCAATTGCTCTATTCTGTCAACAAGATGAAAAAGAAGCAAATATTCTTTTGCCCCCAAGCAGTGGATCACAGATCCTGCTGGAGAGAGCCACAGCTGTAGCAGTACAGGGAGGGCTTTAGGAGACAGCAGGACAAGGGAAGGATGGGGACAGTGAGGACAGGGTCAGGAATCACCAAGTGCCTTCCAGCCATTTCATCATCTAGTGCTGTGAACCAAGCTCTTTCTAGCACTAAGGACTTGAAAAATGCAAGTTTTTACCATATGGCAACACTGACCAGTGCACGCTGAACACCTGTGAGCCCTTCCTTTACAGCCATGCAGGGAAGTTAAACTTTAAAATCTCGAAAGAGACATTGGGAGAGCATCCCTGCTTTCATCAGCCATTTTACTCACAGGAATATTCATCAATAGCTCACAGCCAGTTTTGAACTTGGGCAAAGCATGTTGCCTCCATAAAAGAGTAAATAAATTATAGCTTTACCATCAATGCTCTTGTTTTCTCGCTTGACAAAGAGCAGTTTGTCATTACTCAGATTGCTTTGTGCATTAGTCAATGACGTCCCAAACATTAAATTCTGCTCATGAGTTCAAAAAAAGTCCAGATAACTTTTATTTTGCATCTTTTTTTTTTTTTTTTTTTGGTAAAAACTGAAATGTTCCTTCATGTGGCTCTATTAGACACACACATTACGGCACTCCCACATCTTTCCGCAAAGAACACCCGTGCTCTGAAAGGCCTGTATCCTGGCTGCCATCATTAACCAGCAGGCAAATCACTTCATCATAAAATACTAGCATCCCAAACACCTGCATGTTCCTGCCACGCACCAGACATGCGCATTCTTTTCTAGACAGCAGTACAACATCTTCCTTTCTAATGCAAACTTCCACCCACCCACCCACATACCACACACCACACATAATGACTCAAAAGCAAAGCAGAGGATTAATTATGCCTGATGTTTTCCAGGTTTTGTTCGCCCCATTATCCAATTCTGAAAGATTGGCATCCCTAAATTCGCAGAAGTCTCTTTCAGCGAGCTGCGTCTGTCAGATGGGAAGCAAGGCAAAAGCACAGGCAGGAACGGCACAAACGCCAGTAGAGCAGCACCCAGCTGTTCCACCATGAGATCCAGCCTGGAATTTTTGCATCCCATCTCCTCAACCACACTTCTGCTGAGAAAGTTCAACAAAATTTAATTTTCTTGGTTTTATTTCTTCCCCTTAGAAACCTGATTACTCCAAGATTAGGACCAAAACTGCCCTGAGCTTGTCTATAAAGACAACATGCCTTTATGTAAGGGGATGATCAAATATTCAAGCTCGAGCCACTTTAAAAAGAGAGAAAAATTAGTGTTTTCCAGTGTTTAGGTTACTGTACTTAAAGGCATGGCTTTTTTTTTTAATTAAGGTGCAAATCATCTCAGAAATATGTAGAGAGAGAGAAAAAATCCATAGCTACTGCTGTCCTTTTCAACTTCATTCATGAACACCAAAAGCTTTCTTCTCCTTCGCAAAGAAGCTTCTGCTTTCATGTTTTTGCCGCGGGCTCTAATTTTTTAATAAAAATAACAGCTAATTCCATCTTGGTGCTGAACTGTTTGGGGCTTCATTTCCTATTACAGACTAACTTTGGAGTTTTGCCATAATTTTGCTGTGTCTACAGTTTATATGATTTTTATCGACTACTTTAATTAAAATGGCTTGCAGTACAAAACTAATTGATTTTGTGATAAAATAATTAATAGCAATTAATTCATTTTTGGAGTAATTAGCATATGTAATGTTTCCTCCAGCTGTCATTCTCTGCCTTTCAGAAGCCTTGGCCGTAGGGCAGGAGAGTAAACCAGCCACGTTTCTTTATCCAGATGTGCACAGAGGATGCTCGTCCCTTCCCTTCAGGCCAGTGCCTCTCTGTGGTATTGTGAGCACTCCTTCATCAGCCCCAAATATCATCTGTATTGCTGGCCAGCGGTGACCAGGCAAATTACCCACCCTCTCTCTAAAAGAACTGGCAAGGTGGTTCATGGAGATGTTGCCCAGGAAATGCCGAGACAATGCATTTTAATGAACCTTCTTAAACTATAATTGCTTGCCTACTAAGGGCACTGTACATACACTCTGAAATGAAGGAATTTTTTCCCCCACTCCTCACATCTTTCTCTCTCCCAGCCCTTTCACTTTGGCATACGCAGTAAGCCTCAGATCGAGCTGCTATCGCTGTGAGGCATGCAAGGATTTTTCCGAAGGGAGCTCCTGCAGTGCAAAATCACATGCAGCACTTACTTTTTCCTACAGGCCTAAAATTATCTGGGGTCTTATGTCTTATTTTCAGAGCGAGCTCCCCAATTACCACTCAAATAACCTTTGGCTTGCAGCTGAACTCAGGAGCTGCTAAGCCTCAGATCGAGCTGCTATCGCTGTGAGGCATGCAAGGATTTTTCCGAAGGGAGCTCCTGCAGTGCAAAATCACATGCAGCACTTACTTTTTCCTACAGGCCTAAAATTATCTGGGGTCTTATGTCTTATTTTCAGAGCGAGCTCCCCAATTACCACTCAAATAACCTTTGGCTTGCAGCTGAACTCAGGAGCTGGGAGCCTGTGGATCTGCAAAGGCCGGCGAGCAGGGCAGGAGGAGTCGTGCCCGCACACTGCACACTGCCCAATGCGAAGAACATTCAAAAAGCCACTTTTGCCGGTGCTCGCGGTCCTGCAGGCTGCGAATGGTGACCACGGTGCAAAGATAGCCTAGGGATGCTGGGTAAGAAAATTGCTTTAGAAGTGCACAGCACTTCTTAATACAGTGTCAAACACAGGGAGCAGACCCCGGCGCAGCAGGTGCCCAAGGAGTATGAGCTTTCCATTTGAAAATCTTTTTCTGAGGAAGCAGCCTCCGAAGAGAGTTTGCTGCTGGCAGGTGTGGAGCAGAACAGATTTTATAGTCTTTTCTACCTAAAACCACGCACTCTAAGTAATTTTCTAGTCTACTGGAAAACACCGAGAAACTGCCACCTTGGAACCCCTGTGCATCGCACCAGAAAACCATCTAAAACTAGTAACACATGGAAGAAGGTGATCTAAAGGTGCAAAACAGTCCTCGACCACTGCAGCAGTAAGTGGATGGAATTAAATCCATCACCAGGTTGGCGGGAATTGTCCTGCCATGGTGCAAGAGGTGTTGCCACAGAGACTGCATTGGGGTGTGAACGTGAGGGATGGAGAACAAATGCAACTGGTCCCCGGCAGCAGCCGCTTATCTAGAGAGACAGGTGGCAAGGCTGGGATCCCTGCAGCAACAGCATCCAAACCTGACCCCCAGACACATCACTGACCTGGCACTGTATGATGAAGCAGAATACCTAAAAGCAAAGTAAATTAAACGCCAGATTTATTTCCTGTGGTCAGGACATCAGAAAAACTTTAAGTACAAATATTTTCCTTTTATCAGTTCTACCTTACTAACCATTTTTCTTACACATTTTTGTATATTCCAAAAATCTGTTTTCAAGCTGCTACTGTTTCATTCCCAATGCAGACATATTCCTATCTGTTCCCTACATCTCGAGCTGTCTTTGCCTAATACTGTAAACTTTCGACACCCCCTGAAGGTGAATTAGAGTTGCTCTGGGAATTGCTTTTCACACTAGCTCAGTTCTTTCCACAGAAGCTGCAAATTCTCTTTTTGACTGCTCACTCAAAACCTCCTCCTGTTTGTGTCCAGTGTTCAGAAGCTGGTACCAGCTCCCCTGGACATACACATGTTTTTAAAAGGTTGTCTGCTCCAGAAAACCACTTGATACCTGCAGAATAGCCACCCCAGAGGACTTTGTCAGTGATCCCTGATTTATTACACAGGAATTCACAGCCCAAAGGATTTGCTTGCTGTTTTAGGTAGGCACAACTCGGAATTTTGGGCACGTTTAAATTAGGACACCACAAAAGCAGGCAGTTTCACAGAAAACCCATCACCTTTTGTTGCATAAGTTTCACGTGTTTTCACTACATCCACCAGCCCTCTTTGGAGGTCATACAAGCGCCCTAGAGCCTGGCACTGGGCAGTCTCTGGTCATTTTGACAGGGGAAGGAACAATGATTTCACCTTCCATTTCTTGCTTGTTTCTGCTCAGTTTTGACTCCATCCCCTAGCTATTCCTCTGAACAATAAGGATGGATAAAATCTATTCCTGCTTTGTTACATTACGTGAAATAGGGCAAGAGTGGTAGAAGCTTCATATCCTGAAACTGCAGCAACCATGTCACGGCTGGTGAGCCCGGAAATGACGCTCACAGCCAAAAATGGTCCACTGACCCAAGCCCAGCTTCCCAGCAGTGTCTCTTCTTTTTATCATTTTATTTAACTGACAATATGTGCACTTTTTTTTTCTTTTTCTTTTGCAGCAATCTTCGAAACCCCAGAAAAAAACCCCACAACGGCTTGGTTGACCTCAGACCGAAACATTTCTCACCAGCTGACTGAAATATCCTGGTTCAGTTCACTTCATCCTTAACTTGTCCACGTGTTGTTTCACGGCACTTACAATTTACAGCTCTGCTGCTTTTTAAGCTGAACTTGTAACTCAAACAACACCATGGTGCAGCTGGTACCATCACACCTCACAACACAATCCACTTTGCCATTGACAATAAGGTTCTGCGTGGGCATTTCATTCTACCAAATTTCTGGATATTTTAACTTGTCATCCCAAATCAGGATTACCATAAATGTTGCAAGAGCAGAATCTTCCCGTAAGGCAGGAATAGCAATGCTTCGCTTAGCCTCACAGTTTGCATTGCTGCTGTTAGTGGTGAAGCTGCTGCTCTTCAATTGCTCATTATCCAAACCATTTGGCAATGCACACTTAAAATAAAAATCCCAAAATGACCTGCTGAGATTGAATCACCAAAGAATTGAAAGAAAAAAGCCATTTGGTCCCACTGACCCAGCAGCTAGTGAAAATCAACATCAAGGTGGTGGCATGAGGAATGAATTGTGACAAGATGAGAAAGTACCTCTACCTCAGTTATAAAAGAAAATCTATGAAATGCTCAAGGAGATAAACAGAATCTGCTTCACGCAAGAATTATCAAGGCCTTATTATGTCAGGAAGAAGAGTAATTCTCTTCTCACCTCTCTTTTCTCCACCCTGACTGCCAAATATATGGAAACACAAACTACTCGTGAACTGACCTGAATGCAGAGCTTCTAGCCAGTTCACCAACCAGGAGGATTTTAAGTGTAGTTAGATTGATCAAAAACAAATCTTCCTGCTTTTCGAGTTAGTCTTTAATGAGGTTACGGGAAATGAATGGATTTTAGGCTCCTTGCAGAAATGGCATTAAAAAAGAAACCACGACAATTACACAGATGTTCTGTCCTCCTGCCTCCGCACAGCTCCCCGACCAACCGGTAACTCACCAAAAATGTGTGAAGTACCTAATTCAGCCAGAATTACCATTACTAGGCCTTACTCCACCATCCTTCTTCAAGAACACTCTCGGCAAAGCCACCAGGGAGCCCTGGACAAGGGCTGTGTGGATACTCCTAAATCCGTACTGCATGCTGGCAGAGGAATAGCGCGTCTTGAAAGAGGCAAGTACACAGGGAAGATTAAGTTTTGCACAAGATTAGTCAAAATAGATTGAAATAATTGGAAAGTGCTGGAGGGAGAAGGAGATTGAAGGGAATATAATGAGCCAAGGCACTGGATGTCACTGTGGGTGGAACAAGATGAAGGCAGAACAGCTGTGCAAGACAACGGGATCGCTACCAGCAAGCTGGAAACAACATAAATTTCAGCCTTTGAATGTTAAAATTTAGGTTGAATACTACCAGGCAGCAACAAGTGAACTCCAGTCATTTATTTATGTCACCCTTAAATAAGGAGTTTAATAGACTGATGTACAGAGAAAGTTTGGCAGACTTAGTTGTGACCACTCTTAAGAGAGTAACAACAAGCCTGCAGCCATCCCCTCAATTGGGCTTTGCTTCCTGCCCACACAGGACTGTTGAAAAGACAGGGTCTATCACGAAGTAGATGATGTTATCTACATTTACAGGCTCTAGAAAGTCACTGAAATTTTAAGAAGTGGAGCAATCTGAAAAGGCTACTGAAGTTCACATTCCAGGCTCAAGCCTAATCGACCTGCGGGAGCACTGCCTGCATTGACCTTGCCCACACCAGGCCAGCCACGCTTGTGAGCACTTGTGCTTCAAAGCGCTCTGTGAGAATAATTCAGAGTATTTACATATACTATACTGTACATGTGCATACTGGAATATAGGCTGAAATGATGTAATTACAGTACATTTCTATATGTGCAGCCTCGGCCCAGCCCTGACCCTTTTCTCCCACGAGACACCCCAAAACCCCTCCCAAACCAGCTGCCCCGCACGAATCCAGCTCCATGGTGGCTGGTCACTGAGCTTTGCACCCAGATCTCTCAGCTGTTTCGCAAAACCTGTCTCTCATCCATACAGGATCCCATGAACAAATGTGCTTTTTACAGGCCACGTCAATAAATCAGCACATTTACGTGGTAGTAAATGCATCAACTGTTTGCAGAGCACAGCTACACAAAAAGCACATGCCTACAGAGTTCACATTCAACGTACAGTCAGTAACTCTGAAAAACTGATGAGCAGCGTCAGATCCACGGGACACGGAAGAGGAGCTGTAAGGACAGCAAAGCACAAGAGGAGCACTTTGTATCACAGCCCTCTGGAAACGAATTTGCAACCCAGCTTTGTGATTTCTATTCCTAACTGGACACAGTTTAAATATACGAGAGGTTCGAGTGTAATTTCGTGAATCATAATCATGAGTTTGATTCACCTTCATTTACTGAGTCAAGACTTGAGAGCATGAGTTTCATCACACACAAACCTCCATTCGATGATTCATACAATAAACATTATTTGTCTTAGCAATTCATGAAAACTGTTTAAAAACCAGGTCACCCAGTGAGAGAACAGAAATTATTAAGGACAGCATATGTAGATGGTAGCAGAGACTGGTGTGACTGAACACTCCTCACCAGCAAAAAACAGCGAAACATCCCTCAGCAGAGCTCACTGCCAGCTCACGGTATGGGAGGTATTTCTCCCAAGTACAGCAAATGGCAAATTCTTGTGAATACCCTAAACATGCGATGAACATGACATTGGCCATCAGCAATCTGCTAACCACATCAGGAGCAGAAACCGCAGACCATCCAAAAATGATCGCTTTAAATCAGCAAGTGCTCGAGTTCATCTTGATTTAGCATAGCGAAGCATGTACTCAAGCCCCACAAGCCAAAGACACTTCCCCGCGTGCTCTGAGTTAAACAGATGTCAAAAAGCTTTGCTGGATGGTCTGCCAGGGCGCCCGGGCTGGAATGAATGGTTTACACACCTAGGACAAGGACTCAGTGTATGATCAGAGATGGTGACAAATACATGCTGACAAGGTAATGACATGCAAAAACGGTGTCTGAGAGCCAAATGTGCTGGACGAGTTCCTGGTGAACTACACAATGATCTACTGCATCTCTCCTTTCTAAACTACATCTAACCCACGCAGAAGCCATAGCTCCATGCAGTATAACTCTTACACGGACAGGAAGCATTTGGGATCAAGTTAGTGAACTCTTGACAGGAGTACAGACGCTCAAAATACAAGAGCTCTGCAAGTCCTGTGCTTTACTCTGGAGTTTGTCCCAGTAACACATGGAAGCTGATGGTTGCACCAGCCAGCTGACATACTGCAACAGGAAAGCTCTTTCCACCTCCAGAAGAACTGCAACCCAGGAAAAGCCTTCCTCAGTTCTACTTTTTCTATTTCTGGCCTATAATACAACCTGGAGCCTTATAAAGTGTGACTTGCCAAGGCCTGCTGCTCCAGAGCGGGGATCTCATGCAGCATTTCAAGAAGCCTCACAAAGGTCAGTAATTTTCAGCAGG
>NW_010407548.1:47926-55285 GCF_000710305.1 Buceros rhinoceros silvestris | reverse complement strand
GAAGGTTAAAGAAACAAGGTTCCTTGCTCTAGAGAACATGTTTTCTAGAAAAATAAGTAAGCAAGTACTACATCTTGTCAGAAGTCAAACGTTCATTTTGAATAGCATGAGCAGTGCTTACTACAGTTCCACACTGCACACTCCCCAAAGCTCAGAGACAGGGGCCACCTCCAAGTAAGAATGCAATCCTACCCATTTAAACCAGTAGAGACTTGCATTTAACTTCACAGCTCTTTGAAAATGCCTCAAACTGTCTCTCAACACTATCATTTCCTTCAGACACCACAAGGGTTCCCAGCACAGACCAGGGAAAAGTTCACTGCCTGCAGGTTCTTTAAAATATTTCAAGGCGTTACATTTGTCAGTGAATTTCCTTTCTGCTTGGTTTTTGACCTATGGGAAAAGAAAGCCATCTTAAATGTTCTAATATTATGTACACAAAGACTGATTATTCATGTCATTTAAGCACAGCTTTAAAGCCTTCAGTTATTTTTAACTATTGCGAGGGGAGAGAGAACCACCACCAACCAGATTTATGAGGCTGGCATGGATTCAAAGCCAAAGTCGATCATAAAAAAACTCTGAATACAAAACACAGTGACTACGCCAGTCCTGCGAAACTTTTGATAGATGTGGTCTTCCCTCAAGCCACAAAGTCCTAGTGGAGAAATTTCGGCTTGTCATACCCTTTTAAGTAATAACCAAAGGCTCCCCAAGTCCAAAGCTCTTTGGAGTGATTTGAGAGCATCATCCACGCTGAGCATTATCATCTTCTCCAGGCCTCAAACTCCAGCTACGCGAAGGTTATCTCAGCACAGCAAGAGAGGCACTCAGGGTCTTCCCTCAAGCCACAAAGTCCTAGTGGAGAAATTTCGGCTTGTCATACCCTTTTAAGTAATAACCAAAGGCTCCCCAAGTCCAAAGCTCTTTGGAGTGATTTGAGAGCATCATCCACGCTGAGCATTATCATCTTCTCCAGGCCTCAAACTCCAGCTACGCGAAGGTTATCTCAGCACAGCAAGAGAGGCACTCAGACACAAACACCAAACCACATGGCAAACAACTTTCCCAGGACGCACCTCATGAAACTCTGCAGCAGGTCACATCAGGAGCAGCAGCAGTTTTAGGGGAAGAGCATGCTTTCCTAAACGATGGAGTTCACTCCAGTGCTACGTTCCCTCCAAGTGCCAAAAATGAGCTCCAGCCAGCAAATAAGCCAAGAGCAAGAGCTGGGTTCGTTTGTATTGATTTCTCATCACATATAACGAGTCCTGACCTAGACCCACTGCAGTCAGCCTAACCATTGCTGACACCGCACCACGTGTCTTTTCGATAGGTCTTGCCTTAAAGTCTAGAGGCGCTTTTCTTTTCAAAAGAGCCAATCTGATTTTGATCGCAAATGTCCTTTCATGATTCACTGCCACTTCTCACAGCCTCCTGAGTTCTTCATTAGTTTGTAAAAGGAACATGGGTAATTGCATTTTATTTTGCTCATACCCTTGTTAACTTATTACCAGAGTATAAAAGTCAATGTTGGCAGTCAGAGCTATATCCTGAGAGCATCCAAAGTCATACACTTTCTCCAGGTCTCAAGGGTTTTTTTCACATGAGTGAAACAAGGGCAAAAAGTCTCACTTCCCATTTATCTCTGCAGGGACTGACCTGAAAGCCTGTAGTTGTGCTCAGGTTCAAACCCTGACTGAAATACCTTCATGACCAGATGCTTTCTTTTCACCTTGGTGTAACACTTCCAACTGCCAGAATACAGAGGTAAGGGTAAATATTCTCACTTTTCAGGTTTGCCCTGAGACATTTGACTTCAGCTCAGATTAGGAAGGCCTGGCCTTGCCTTGCCTGCCATTTGTCCAGCTTTGGTGTGGTCCTGGCATAGCTACAGTATCTCCCGTGGGTCACTCAGACCACTGCTCAGAACACAAATACAAAAGGCAGCTCTTGTGCTTCCATAAACAAACAGGTTCAGTCGAGTCCTACAGAGTACCTGAACTCACAGGCTGGGATTTCCACCCCAAATACAAAGGCTCTTAAACTACCTGTGCAGACAAAGTGAAATAAAGTCAGAGACACAGAAATCTTTCCTAAAATACCATAGGATCATCTAAGGGTATGGGCAAGCTGATGGCTGCTACTTGTGCTGAGCTCTAAGCTGTCACTAAAGCCAGCCAGTGCAGCTGGGACACGGCACAGGACAGACACCGTACAGGAACATCCTCTGCCTAGGAAGAGATACTCTCGCACCTGCACTGCAAAAACCAGCCCAGGAAACGAGGCGGCTTTTCAAAGACTGCACAGTCTCACACCTTCATGTAGAACCTGAGAAATAAGAACAAAAACTGCCACAGGGTCAGCCGGTGTTCGCTCCCCCCTAACAACTGCGGGCACCACTGTCTCTCTCTTCTCAGAGCCAGCTGCCCCCAAAGGCCTGACCAAGCCCACGGTCAGGAGGGTTCACCCCACAGGAGAGCACAGGCTAACGCAGCCCCATGCCCTCCCCAGCAGTTCGGCAGTTTTGAGCCGAACTCAGCCGAAGGGCAGGTCCCCACAGCCGCACGAGGACTTGTTTTGCCAAATGCATGGAAAACTGGAAGAAGCGAAGTTGCCTGCCTCAGTCTCCGAGGCACAGCCGGCAGCTCCAACAACCCAAGCCCAGAAAAGGCCAGCTGCCACCAGAGACTCCAGGGACGCGATTTGCGTCTGAGCTGACATTTGGCTTTGCCCTCGTGAAGTGGGGCTGCCTTGATCAGGTTTGCACTGACCAGAGCAGTCTCCTGCAGGCAGGCCAGCACCATCATCTGAAGCGCTTGCTCAGTGAAGCACACTGTGCAGCTATTTGCTGCAGGCTTGGTAAGCAAGCTCTTTTTTTTCTTTTTTTTGACAGGGATGTAAGAGATCTAGTGCACAAAGAAGGTGTATATAAAAGACGACTAAAAAGAGGTGTAATCTATAGCTCCCTTTTTCAAAAGCTGATTTATCTTCCATAGCAGAATGCAGTTTTTATACTATTGGTGTCCACTGGAGTAAGATTTCTGGGAAAGCCCATGAATTCTAAGGCTACAAGTTGATTAGAGAGTGAATTAACCAACAATAACCTTCAATTAAAAATTTTTTCCGTATCTAAACAGGCGTTTTGAGTAAACATTTTTATTACTCTTCAGGAAAATTCTGTCTGCCTTGGAAATCAGGGACTTTGGGCTAGGTCACTCGAAAAATAAAATAAAAATTACTGGACAAAGTTTATTTTTCTTTTTATTTTCCTGGCTTTAAAAATCCGTGGAGGTTTGAACAGTCCATTTTTTGCTTTTCACATTTTTTTTCAGGGTTTGGCTGTGGAGTTTTTTTGAGAGGGGGACTTAGACTTTGTAGATACAAACCGATTTCCCTGAAATCCCTCCTCTGATCACTACAATTGACACAAGTTATAATCTGTCCTACTGTTTTATACTTCAGAGATCTTGTCACACCTGCAAGGACAGAGACTTCAAAGAAGGACTCTTTGGAGACTTCTTCAGTGCTCTTATCATCAGCAGACACATTTCTAACCTACTCCTAAAGCCCGTGACAGAGAGTGTTCTATGGATCTGACATAGAGATATACTGTCAGCATCTATATAGAAACTTTTTTGAACCATGAAGGTCTGCATACGAAAACAGAGTGAAGAAAGGAGGAAAAAAGTCATAGTCTATAAAATGAAGTCAGAGCATATTAGACCCTCACAGAGAGAGGTTTTTTTTGTTTTTTTTTAGGGACACAGGCTTGAGTTCAGGTGGTGTGACTCTTGCTAGCCTGCCATCTTTCAGGGAATTACAACTTTTCCCCCTGCCATTTCAGAAGGAATTTGTGAAAGCTCCCCACCCCACCACATGAAAAAAATTGCCTTGTGTCTCTCTGCACTGTGCGTTTAGATCAGCTGTGCCAGGAGCCGAAACCTTGTTCCTCTCCCATGATGCGGGTGCTGCTTGGGGCAGGTAATCCAATCACCTGCACGGCTTCCCACTCCTGCAGCTAACCAGCTAGGACTTTTTTTAGTGCATGCTAAAAAACCCCAGAAATCTCTTTTGTTCAAAGAAGGCTGTATCCCCTCCCCATGCCCCAGCTCCAATTTTGACAAGAAAATAGCAAAAAGGAAGAGTTAAAATTCTCAACATCCACCAAAAGTTTCATTTGTGAAGTCTGATTTGAGGTTCTTTCTAACAAAACCTCACTCACTAATTCTTCTCACCCAGGTGCTGCCTGTCCACAGGATGCTCTCTGGAAGAAAGCACAGCTGGAGAAGCTCACAGACATACACTTTGTTTGGAGTAATTTCCTGAAGAGGCACCAGCACCAAATAGTCACTTATTCTGCTTTCAAAATGCAACATACCCTTGCAAATGTCACTGACTGACAGGATGAGGTTTAAAAAGGGTAAGAGCAATATCCTCCCAGCCGGAGAAAAACAGACATGCTGACAGAAACTCAGCTGGCCACTTTTTAGAAACAAGACACAAACTTATAAATTGCAAAGACCTTTAAGGAAAAGTGAAGTATTTTCTCAACAAAACCAATACCTGAACCCAAAGGGGGTTTTATAAGTACCTTTGTTTTGCCTCTTTGAAAAAAAAAGTTTCACTGAAAAGATATGAGGAAAAATTTCAGCCAGTGAATAGTCCTTATTTTTATCTTGGCCATTAAAATCCAGATCACTTGATCAGCTCGAAGCACATGAAAAGAGCTATTTTGGAGATGCTGAGCCATAGCGCAGCTGATGGTGCTACCTTCTACTCCACCAGCTGCCTCTGGCAGACCTGGAGCTGGGAAAAAATTGAAAGCTTTTCTCTACACATGGAAAACATTTTGTATCGAATAAAAAAAAAAAATCGGGACCGGAAAGTGCACCAAGAAACCCTGAGACATTTTTCCCCAAGCACCCAGCATCACAGTGCATCCTCTGTAAACAGAGACCTTGCACTTGCTTAATGTGACCACCCTGAGCCTTTAATTGACCCAGTTTGGGAATTACTTGCTATCCTCTCACAGGACCGAGGAAAATCATCAAATTTATTGCTTTTGGTTAAGTATTTCTCACCCACCCAGGCAAAGTTAAGCGCTTGAAAGAAAAAGACGATCATCTCAGCACAGGGCACCACTACAATGTCTTCTCATTGTTTATCTTTCTACACAGCCCTACCCTCTGCCTTTGGAAACCACGAGCCTTGAAATTACACCGCCTCTGTGATTACTGCGTTCTTGGTTTGTACTGTTTTGCGAGACACAACCCTGATAAAGGAACATGTTATGAAGCGAGAGTAATCTCAGTCATCACACTTGTCTGTAGGTGCCAAGGTGGCCATTTAGCAAGTGGCTGCTCACAGCCCTCCCAGACCCACAAGTGGGATGGGCTCAGATCTCGTTCCCAGCCTTCACAGAAGGACTGAAAGATGCACAAACATCAGAGAGAAGAAACACAGAGTCACCCAAGATGGCAGCACTGCAGGTGAAGGGCAAGACGATTTACCATTCGCTTGCAATTGCTGCCCCATGGTTCACGTAGCTCAAAGTTCATCGTTGTTTCTATCGACTGTTTTCCAAAAAAACATTTGCTGGTGGGGATTAAAAAAATTGCAACAGGCTGGATGCAGGTGTTTGTTTAGGTACCAGCCTGTCGATGAAGCTAAATGGCTCAGCCACAGGCAGAGGCATGGAAAAGGAAAAGGTATCTTAAGGGCACAATGGAAATTAACAGAGAAACTCCCCTGGATGGCTCCAATGATGCCACATTTTCCCTGGTGAAAGCAGCCTGGATGACAGCCATGTGCCACATCAGCCCTTACCATAACCACGAAATGGGATGGAGCCGCCTCGCTCTGCACCCTCCTTCGTTCCAGCACCTCTACATATTTATTGAAACTGATAGACCAGGCACTGCACTTCAGCGGCTCTGTAGTCAACATTATTGCGCTTTGCCACACAGGAGGATGCTAATAATTAGGATCCTTCCCGACTTCGAAAATAATCGCAGATGTCCAGCATAGAGAGCTAACACAGCTTTAAAAAAGAGCTATAAGCTACTGCTCTTATACCAGGGGTGAGTTTACTCTGTTGAAAACTGATGTTGCTGATTCGCATGAGTAACAGGTAAGCTGCAGAAAGGGTCAAAGTTCTGAGACACCCCTGTGTTTTAGATGCTCACCTGAATTACCTCAGCCTCTTGTGTCTGGTGGGCTGCAGCAGCAGCTCTTCATGAGCAATCTTTGATACAGTTCTGGTACTCCTGATACTTTTTACTATACCTGATATTTCTGACAGGTGCAGAAGAAAAAAAACAACCCTCCACTTCAGCCTATTGCTGTATGCTGTATTTCTGCTGGATGCTATTTATCACCTGCACTGCAGCAGCAACTAGGAGCAGCATCTACCCAAAGTCCCTCCCTCAGGCAACTTACAGCCAAACTCAAAGACAGGAGAAAACCGTCAGACGCAGCCATCTCTTGTGTGAAGCAGAAGAAAAGCTGAGGGATGAACCCGAAAGCAGCTGGGGAGAATGCGCTCACGCTTCCCTGTGCAGAGGAAATCGCTGAGGCGGTGGTGAGTGTTCAAGGGAGATCAGAACTGGGGCTGGACTGCAGGTTTCTGGTCTTCTGTCAAGAGCCTCTCTACCACCAAAAGAGTGGGAAGCAGTACCTGAAGGACATCTGGATGGAAGGGCTGGCAGGTTACATAGCATAATAAAGGGAGAAACAATGTGAAGAGTGAGGTTAACTAAACATTCGTGAGCCTTTAAAAAAAGGCTGCAGTTGCCCCTACAGCAGAGGCAACACTTTGGGACAGAGCAGACAGCATCTCCCCTGCTAACAAGCTGGTTTTAAGCCTTATTCAACATTCGAGTGACTTAATTTTCCTGAAGCATTCAGCTATGCAGCAGCACAGGCACCTTCTCACATGGCATGTTGTTCTAACAGATCAAAACTCTGTTGTTTTTAAAATCTCATTAAATACGTATTCAGCTGTCAGACATTAGTGCACATTACAAAAATGAAACTGATGGTTGAGACTGAAAATGCAGCCTGATGTGCTGTCCCTAATTTACCCCGGCTGTTTCAGCAGGCTCTCTGGAGTGTATGATCCGTTACAGCGTATTCGCCGTAATACCAAAACACAAAAACGGATGAGTCAAAAGCAGAATGTCAGGTCAAATTTTTCAGGCTTAACTCAGGATTTAATTGCATTTAAAGGTTTAAGTCAGACTATTACAACTGCCTTTGTGGTAATCTCCTCATGTAGGAGAGAGGAGATAGGTCCCAAACCCAGGGAGACCTGCTAACCCTCTTTGCAGTTAACCATCAGCTGCTGTGAGACCCCTC
>NW_010407548.1:45222-47825 GCF_000710305.1 Buceros rhinoceros silvestris | reverse complement strand
CTTTCCCTCATTTTTTACTGACTGCTGCTGAATAATCACTTTAGCCTGTAAATCAGGAACCACAGGCATTACTTGTGTCAAGGGAAGGCACCTGCCTTCAACTCAGCTACAGGAACAAAAGGAAAAACTGCTACGGGAATTTCACAAAGAAAGAGGCTCAGAAATAACTGAAGTTGGGAGCTGAAGTTTATGGCAGTGAGGCACCACGAGTCTCTGCAGGATTTTGTGCATCTGTTTAGGAGTGGAAGGCTAAGAGGGAGCACTCAGCCCACGTGAAACATGAGGTACATGCCTCAGATCCTGGCTGGGGGCTCACCTTCACTGAAGAGGGATGCACCATCAGCATTAAAGCTGGTGGGCATCATGTGCAAACGCTTCTAAGGGAGAACAGCGCACTGGACTTTCACGTTGATACCATGCAGGTGGCTCAGCACAAAGGTTGCAGAGGAACATGCCAGCAAATCCACCACGGGAAAGAAGAAAGAGGAGGCAAAGGCACCTGGGAAAGCAGCACCCCCACAACAGGGGACTTAGCTGCTGCTTCACTCGTAAAACAGAAACCACATGCAACACCTGTTCTGTGGGCTCAAACGACAACATTTTAAGTCGGGTAACTACCAACGCACCTCGGAGGGGATGCAGCTGTCCGTCCCAACCCTGACGATGCCTGTGTCTATCACACTGTTTGCAACCACATAGTGCTGCCATCCTCATGCTGTCCCTATCCACGCAGTATTCAGTCAGACCTCTCCCAGCGTTTGCTGACCTTCCCTCCAACCACTCACATACACACCTACAACAAAAATAAAGAACAAAATAGAAGAATAAATAAATAAAATCCCTTTTTCCCTGACACTGCAAGTCCATGACTCCCTGACCAAGGACTGTTGGCTGTGGCCAGAAGAGCACCAGCGTAGACATTCAGACAACCCCTGACCAATCCTCTGCACATCTCAAGCCTTTCTCTCACTATTCCCCAACCTCTCCAACTTCCTTGACTATTTGGACTGAAACACCAGAGGGCAGAACTCCCTTCTCCAAAAGGAAGTTTTCTCTAATGATACTTAGTTGAAGCTCTTTGGATTGCATCACCACACAAATACTCTACAAATATTTATAGACCCAAGGTTATTTTGTGCCTTTTTTTTTCTTTTTCAAAATTCAGAATCCACATTCTCACACCCAAAGACAATTGCCTCACTCCCTATAATAAAATTTCTTTAAAGAAAAGACTGAGCCTTCTTTGGCTGTTTGGATCAAGCAGTTCAGCAAAAAGCAAAATTTCTTCTCTCAATCTTCAAATAGCCTTTGAATCAAATACTTGTTGCAGCAAGAGAAAGTCTGGTTTGTTTTTGTCATCTAGATTTGAGATCAAGAAGAGATGAGATGCTCTAGGATGAAAGGCAGAAATGCCAGATGAAAGACTGAAACCCAAGGAAGACTGAAAATAACTGCACAGAGGTGCTGGGAGAAAAACCTGAATAACCCCATGGTGCCAGGCTTGGTTCCAGCATACGTGCTCTCTTGGTGCCCTGCACTGGAGGCAGATCAACACCAGAAAGAGCCAAAGAGCTGGTTACGCACTGTTGGCTGGGATGGAGCCAACCACCCCCAATGTCAGAGTCACCCTTGCCTAACCCTAACTGAGGGTTTATGGGGCTTGGGGGGGATTTCAAGCCGCAGCCCTCCCTTGCCCTTTGGCAGCTCACCCTGAGCAACGTTTTCTCTGCAGGTCTCAGCTTTCTCCTTTTTGGAAACTTAACCCTGACCAGGTGCCAGCCCTGAGGTGAGACTTAGACCCTCGGGTGTCCTGACAGACTGCCCCGCTTCACTCTGGCAGCCCCTTCTCCACCCTCTCCTGTGCTGCACCTCAGGTGGCTGCTGCTCAGGGCCCATGGGAATCAGGGATCCTTCGCAGACACTGCTCTTACCACATCCACCGCAACCCCTACGCTGCAAATCAACAGCCGCTTTCTCTCTTGACTTCGCAGACACTGCTCTTACCACATCCACCGCAACCCCTACGCTGCAAATCAACAGCCGCTTTCTCTCTTGACCAGCTTTTACGACAAAGTTTTTTTTTTTTTGGCTTAAACAAATTCAGCCCAGTTGCACATAAGGTGCTGCAGATACAACTACACAGAGCTTGATTACATCGGTGATAAAACATGTCCCGTCTCATTTCCTAAGCCCAAATTTATAAAGGGAGAACTGCACAAATGTCTTTTATCCACCGAACATTCTTCTCATGGAGAACACTCTCCATTTTGGGGGGGTTGTTTTAAAGTTCTTTTTTCAATTTACAAGCCTCCCACCTACTTTTCATCAGGATCACATCAGGGGGACCCTCAGATAATCAGACAGAAATGGGTTCAGCATAGAAGGGTCTTCGACAACCTGTGGGAAGCAGGCTATAATCCATAATAACCACTAAAAACAAACTCAAATCAAGGTAAATCAACAAAAATCATAATAGAAAAGGTGCAGATTAGAGGTAATCAGCTGTTATTGCAGAGAAACAATTTCACGCCAAAGAACGAAAGAATGGAAAGCAAAAAACCGACTTCCAGCCTTAAAAGACTCAATGCGGTTCACGCGGTTCA
>NW_010407548.1:32743-45135 GCF_000710305.1 Buceros rhinoceros silvestris | reverse complement strand
TCAGCATCTTCACTGTTGACATAGACCTACACCATTCCTTCAGGTTGGAATAAAACACACCAAAACTGCTTGCCAAGGTCTACAGTCCAGCCGAGGCAGCTCCAGAGAAAGCTGAACTGGGGCCCTCTGAACAAAACTCAGCCGGAAGGTCTGAAGCACCCTGCAAACTCTTTTTTTCCGTCTTTTGATTTTTATTATACCATAAAACTGCAATAACCACCAAAATACTATCTTGTAAGACATCCAAACACTGACATTTTTTTGTGTCTGTGCCTTTTCCTGCATTTTATTTGCTATCATTGATAAACTCAGTGGAAGGGCCTAAGGTGTTTAATAAAAAAGAAAAGTTCAGTTGGGGTGTTGAAGAAATCAGCCCAAACTCTATTTCTTGCAAAACCCCACGAGCAGAGAGGACAACGTGCCTAGAGCCTACTAATTCGAATTTCTCTAAAGAAGCTAAACAAACAGCTTCACAGTACCCAAATACTCTAACTTATAACACAAACAAACATTAGAAAATTAACAAAGAGGTGCCAATCTAATTAAATCAATCTACAGACACCTCTAAACACCAAGGGAGCCTGATTAGTGGCTGTTTATAGTAGCTGCTTAAGCAAATTGTGGAGGAGTAATAATTCTCATCTTGTCACTTGCCAGAATGATTTTTCTCACCTCCAAAACATTCCTTCAGCTTCAATTTATTTAAAGTTCATGTTTTAAAACAAACTGGCATCTTTTGTGTCAGAATTCCTTCTAAATAGCAGCTTTCAGAAAATGCACGTTATAGGAGCGACTGCTTCTCACGTGCTGTCACACGCTCGTGAGGCTGCACAAAGGCTTTCTCTTGGTAGAGAAAGTAGCTAGGGGCATTCAAAGTTGCCCGGCTGGGAAATGCCCAAGACTCCAGCATTAGATTTCTTAAAAATGCTGCCTCATCACAGAGAAATTGATTACAAATAGGTCCCTCTGTGAAATTTTTATGAGGCTTATTTATGCAGACCTCCCACACCTCTTCCTTTCTCCCATCAGCTTGAGTGGCATGTTAATGAATCCCTGTTGCAAAACAGATGGCAATTTTTCAAAAGACTTTTGCAAATATTTGGGGCAGGGGTTAGGAGAGACTTTGAAATACAGGAAACATTTCATCTCCTCAAGACGAGTCCCCCTTGCAAACCGCCCAACATTCCTCATTCAGGCAGGCAGTCCCCCTCCTGCACCCTGAACCGCATCAGCCCAAGAGCCTTCCAGGGTTCTCTGCTCTTTCACCTGTCTGCAGAGTCAGTCGCCCATCTGTGAAACAAGTAAGGAAAGAAAACCCTGGAGGTGCTCCAGTTGGACACTGATTATTGCTGCGGAGAGACCCAGACAGAGATACACAAAAAGCAAAGGGAATGAATCTGCTAAGATACGATGCTCTGATCCTTCCCTTGAGACTTAGCTACCTGCGTGAACAGTGGTGTCAGAACTACAGCACCTGAGCACATTTGGCTTGCTGGGAACACAGGACCCATTACACCCTAAACAAAATGAAAGGTGTGGGGTTTTTTTCCCCAGGTTCTTTCCAGGGGGTTCAAGAACCGCATTTGCCAGAGGCAGAGGGAACAAGAGTCAAAAAACCAGAGATCTGAGAGAAGAATGAAGTTGGGGCTGAGACAACACTTTCAGAAAGAAAAACCATTTTCCAAGTGGACACTCAGTCCAGGCTGGAAAAAAAATGTTTGCTGGACAGAAAGGCTCTGTAAGACAGGAAGAAAATTATGAGCCCCAGGCAAACTTCTAGACACCCTGAAGACTAGTAAATCCTGAAAACTCCTAAGAGAAGTGATGATGTTGAGATGGAGCATGAGGTGAAGGTCTTTCTTCCTTTGCATGACCCGTGGATTTCACAACCAGCTCGAAGACAGATTACAGTAAAATCCCAATACGGGCAAAAGCACTGAATGGAGCAAAACCTGAAAGAGGAAACAGAAGTTGTGCTAGATCCTCTTCAGAACCAAGAAATCCTTAGAAAAGATGGGGATCAAAACACAGCAGCCTCACGGTCATCTGCCCTGAGGACTGTCTGGAGATTTCAAAGGGCCAAGCTGATACATGGGACCTTCTGGGGCTTTGACAGACACCAAAATGCACAAGACTCCTCAGCGTTCACATACCCTTCCTGCTCTGCAACCTTGCAGTCTAAAGAGTCTAAAGGAGGTGATGGCAGAGCTCCTCCAGCACCCGGACCTGCTCTCACCCCTGTAACTACATATTTGTCTCTGAACTATTTTATTTCTTACTAGCCTCAGGTCCAGCATCTCCAGGGAGATGCCATCAGAGATGCCCATCTCTCTCTCCCCATTTCCCTTCCCTCAGCCAAGCCCAAAGGTAGCAGGAGCAGAACGTGCAGCCTCAGGCTGCGCAAGGACATTTGCAGCCCAAACAATACCCAGCTGAACAAATCGCTCACTGTTGCTCTTTTAGGTGCTCAGTGGGAAAGCCAAGTGTAGAGGCTCAATCTGTGGGTGCTGCCCCTCCCCTGCAAATGGCACAGCTGCTGAAATGCATTTGTTTTTAGAAAGAGGGGAGAAAGAGTTTTTTCAGTACCCAATTCACAGTGCTTCGCTTTTTCCTTTTTTTCCTTAATGTGAAAAGTGCTTTGTGAATGGGCCAGCTAAAATTATTTATAATGAGCTAATTTCCATAAAATTGGGCTAATTAATTTCCATGCTGCCTGATGAAAATTGCTAACATCGGCTTTTTACTGACAACCGAGGTCCTGCAGGCAGTCTCACATCTATCTGACTGGAAGGAGGTCCAGGCTGGATCCTCAGCTAGTGTAAATCAGCAGATACCCACTCAAGCAAGCAGAGCAGCAGTCTCATTTACACCAGAATAAACCCCAAACAGTTCAGGCCTCTTGACATGGGGGTAATGGTGTATTATCTTCAATTAAGTGCATATATAGAGACGCACAATGAAAAGTTTATTCTTCACATTCCTGAAAGCCAGTCAAAGACTGAGCTCAAGGAAAATGCAATTACCCACCACTGGGTTTAGGGAAAATACCAGCCTTGGTGCAGCAGTCACCTGGGAAAGGACAAGGAGGGGCAGCTCAACGCGAATATGAAAAATAACCTTACAGGAACACTCCAGTGCCTTGAGGTTTCACAAACAGCCAAGGGATACGTGTGCTGCTAACTGATTTGTGTATGAAAAATTGCCACTGAAAGGATTAACAGTACCCTTTTTAAAGCCATTGCACAGTGTTAGCAGACACGAGTCCAGCTATGGCTAGTTCTGCTGAGGCCAGTTGACTTTGCAAAAGAAAACGACAATATCCTACATCAGTGGGATTTCACAGATATAATTAAAGGCAATATTTGGCCGGTCTCGGAAGCAGGGAAGTGCTCCTCATAGCATCTTTATGTTGTGGGCTACACATGGACAATATTTTCTAAATCACATTAAGCTTTACATCCCTAAGCCCACGCACCACCAAAGGCAACTACTGCTGGCATTTAGAAAGGTATTACTAAGTTGTAACGTGGGCCTGAGATGCTTCTTGGACTCCTAAGGAATATTCTATTGATATTCTCACACTATTCCCATCCGAACTCTTTCCAGTAAGCTCACCATAATGTCAATGTCCACACCTCCAGCCTCCCTGACCACACAGACCATCTCTCCCAGACAGAAAAATCTTTCAGACTAACTCTCTGGAACAACTTGTTTATTGTACTACGGTAAACCTAAGTAAAGAAAAATCAAAGAACTTGTTTCTGGTGCCTAAATACTGCTAAATTATACTGTATTAAGCTAATCTCACCTTACGCTTATTAACACAAATCCAGTCTGGTGCTCATCAGGTACCAAGTTGATATGCAATGTGAAAATGTGTGATTTGCACTGACTGCTGTAGAACACAGTAATTATATTGGTGTAAGACAAGTACTTTGTAAAAACACCCACAATTATTAGCAGTCACACAACAGTGGTAACTTCCTGGATACTGACTGAGCAATTTATCTGCTCTTGGCCTTGCTTTCAAATGATCTACATAAATTAGATGGGCAGACTCTTCAGCTTTTGTGTTTATCCTGTGCCCCCTCAGCCTGCAGACCCAGGCTCCACGTGGGAATCTGCGCCTTCCAGGATACCTCTTTCCAGAAACGTGGGGAAGTCTGAATGTGGGCTACCACGGTCATTTCCACAGTGAGGAGCTCTAAAGTACTCCAGGTTGGTCAGTGGGATCAAGCATGGCAAGTCTGTATGCTGAGGGAGTCTCAAGTCTGTACGGGAGGAGATGATCTGCCCTTCTACAGAGACACCAGCCTGGGCAAAGGCTGCCCCACGTACAAGACCAGCACTGCATCCTCTCTACCGAGCAACGACTACTAGCAGTTGCGGCATGGTGTCCACCTCCAAAATCCAGACAGCCAACCACACAGGACAGTGCTGCAGCAGCAGGAAGGGATGAGGGACGTTCTGGTGATATTCCGGGGGCCTCTACACGATCCCCTGTCTGAAACAAGCCCTGCTATCCTGGTGCCTCCGAGGCAAATCCTTACTTTAACCTGGGTGCTCAAAGCTGACGTCTCTTCTTCAGCTTAGCCTGCCACACGTGAATACTTGTGGCTTTGATATAAAACCCAATCCTTTTTAACCCTTTATAAGATGACCTGAGCTACCTATTGCACTGTAATACATACATACACGTATAATCAATACATTGCATTTATAACATTTTTAATAGCATTGCATTAAATGCTCAGTTTGCAAGTGCGTTCCCACCACAAGGAAATGCAACTCCATGACTCCTGCAACTTTGACACCCAAGACTGATCCCTATCGCTGACCACTGATGGAAACTCTCTAAGAAAGTATTCAAAGGATCACTTCAGTACTGCCTTTATGTTCCCTATTAGCCAAACATGCACTCTAGGTACCACCACAGTATAGATTTATCTGAATATATATAAAATACAGCTAAAACATTGATACATGTCAAGCTAATACGTCTGTCTGCTTTTATTTCCACTCCTGTCCTTACAGTGGCATTTTATTCTACTGAAATATTAATTATGATTTTTCTTTCCCTGGATGTGCCTACATTTATCTTTTGCTTCTATTTACCGCTTCATGGCAGCTTATGAAAAGACAGTCAATAACTCTGTTTTCCAATCCCAGACAATTTGAATGGATGACTTGCAAGAAAAGAAAAGAAATTAAGAAGGTGTATGGTGCTGGAGAGGAGGACACAAATGTTAGGACACGCTTGTGCTGGATGACGCTTTCCAAAGCGGCTCCTCTAATTGTTTTTTAGTTTAATTCGCCGAGGCATAGTTTCAGCCTGGCTTTGGTACCAACAACAGAATGAATGCTCTTCTAGAGAGGGAAATAAGGCCCACCAACATGTTTGTGTTTCTACCTCTACACAAAAACTCCATGGCTGAGCTTTTAAATTCTGTGTATGGATTAACAGGGAAGGGAAATGGCTGAAACGTGGCAATACTGGGAAAAAGAGAGTGCTCTGATCGCTGTTACCTACAAAGAAATCCTCTACAGATGCACTGTGACAGGCGAAACCCCCAAAGGTTTTCAGTATGACTCCGGACCAAGTCTTCAGCATTCGCAGTGTCTATGGAACCCTGCAGCCCAGGCTGCCTTGCCAGGCGCCTGCGGTGGAGCTGTGAAGATGGTTCCGCAGGCAAGTGCACGCACAGAGCAGAGGGGTCGCCAACGGAGGAGACGGGCGCGACCTCCCTCTCAGCTCAGTATCTCACCTGGGCTTTTAATCCCCTTTGGTGAATGGCAATCAAGTCCTTCTGACCAGGTCAGCCCTGGCTGTTATGAAAGGTATAACCCCAGGTTTAAATGCATTAGCAGTCAGAAAAAAACATAAAATATGAGGAGGATTGAAGGCAGAGTGAATACCAGAGAGATGCTGTGACACACTACGTGTATAGGCAGTCTGGATCCAACGGAACAACATGCTCACAACTAGAAAGGACAAAGGCCGAACAAGGAAAGCCACAATTAAAGGGTGACCATTAAAAGGAAGGAGAGAAATGATAAAGATATTCCTATGACTAAGTGGTGGGGAGGAGATGGATCACAAAATTCTGTTCAGCCTCCCTCCAAAAATACAACCGTGACTGAAAAAATGCAACAGCCACCAAATTTAAACCTGATAAATGGACACAAAAATTAATTCCAATGCCTAGCTAGCTGTGGCTCTCGCCACTCCAAGGTACCATTACATTCTTGGATTTAGAAAGGGATTTCGGCAAGGATCCCACAGCTGAAGAGACAGCCAGAGTATTCTCAGGTATAACAACAAATCTTTTAAACTTGTGGGGAAGGATCCACCGCCTGCACCAGACGGCAGACCTACAGTCTGTGCCTGGTCCAACCCCATGGGCTCTGCTCCACCGGGTTGGCAGCCCCCTGAGAACCACCTTTCCTCTGTTGCTCCCACTGATTCCTGCAAGAAATAGCCTACGAACAACCTCTCCTGTCATCACTTCCATATCTCAATTGCTAGATTGGGCCCAAACCCAGAAATGCAGAGGTGAAAAAATGGAATGATGAATATTTTACAAACAAACCCTCCAGAAAGAATCCACTCACGTTTTGAGAAACGACTCTGGGTGGGTTAACAGAAAGGCTGCTCTCAGCTGAAGCAGCTGCAACACAGCAGCCAGCTTCACTCCATTAGGATTTTGGTACTCCCAGACTTAAGGGCAGATCCTCAAGTTGAGACCAGCGGTAGCAATTCTCAAGAGAACTGGATTTCCCCCACCTGGAAACACTTGGAATTCCCCCTGGGTTAGGCCTGAGCTACTTGTCCAGCGTTGGCTGCAATCCAGCAGAGGATACTCTATGTCTGTCCGTCATCACTGCATGATCAAAGACCCGGCTGTCCTGTTTCACTCACAGGAACTTCTCTAGAGTGCTATTGATACGGCACGTTAAACAGACTGACTTGTGAAAATAACACATCTTCTATGCCTGCATCAGAGGCACTTGTGGAAATACAGGGAAATCCTCACGAGACAGAGAAATGAGTTTTTCATCAGGGAACAAACTTCCAACAGGAAAGGGCCAACCAAATACATCTTTCTGCTCAAGAAATCTTTCTTTTTTTCCTGCAGACCAAGGCAAATACATTCTAGAAACATATTGAAGTGTATTAAAACCTTTTTTTGTGATGCAATAGCTTTATTCCATTTTGCCCACAAGCTGTTGCATATGGGATGTTTCTTTTTAACTGTATTTTAAGGCTAATTTTTTCACAGATATTCAAAAGACATAGGTGTCTGATTTTCATTCTTTTCTGAGAGTAACTGAAAGGCTACTCAGCCATGCTGAAACGCTCAGTCAGGAAGCACGCTGTGTGGGGCTAGTGAATATTCACTGAAACGCAGCATGCTAACGCATGAACTCCGTGTACACTGTGTTATTAAACTGTAATGAATCGAGGGCCTAAACGATGGCATTTCAGATGAAGACATAAGAGACTTTAATCACATTTATTTAGTTTGCTCCCAAGGCAGAGTCAGCTTAACACACTTGCACATCCAGTGCACAGGCACTGCGAGCTGCAAGAGCTCCAAAAAAACCCAACCAACACTGTCTGCAGGGCACCTTTAGGCTGTTGTGGATCGAAGCGGAACAAGGTCCCTTGAATGCAGGGCCTGCAGCAGCCTCCTCTTGCTGGCATTATAGTGTGTAATCCCCCGCGCTAATTTACCAACCTCCACCCTGAAACTCCACTCGCCACTACGACCAGAAGGCTGCTCCAAAGCCTTTGCCCTCTGATACTCACGCACTTTTATTTTAACCTGAACTCAGTCTGTTCACCCGTAACTAACTCTGCCCGTTTAGCCACCATGCTACTTTTCACTCTGTGGTTTTTCCTTCCATACCAGCAATCTTACCTCCTCTCATCCCTTTCCTCACTGCACTTAGGTGATTTCAACTCTCCTAAAGAGGTTCCCAGCTTGCTGGTGCATTGCACCAGCCATCTCTGCAGCTCAACCCATCCAAATCTCACTTGCTTACCCTGATCCCGCCCTTCTGTTACCATACAGTATCTCTATTTCCACACTTTCACCAGGAGCACAACATCCTCCCTTCTGCTGCATGGCTTAAATTAAAAGTTGAACATTTCCTTCGTTTCTTACTGACCAAACGCTCAGTACTTTAGCTGGGTATAGCCCTACAGCATCATGCCTGCAGCACCTGCAAAAGGATGCAACACCTAAATTAAATGTCCCAAGGCATAAAACTGAACTGCAAATCAGCACATCACTAAGCGAACTGACCAAACCAGTCTCACTGTTGACCTAATTTCATCAGAAATTATGCTGTCAATGATGACAATCAGTGTGAGGTGGTTTGATTTCAATAGAAAATTACCCCGAGACAAAGGAGGGCAGTTAGGCCAAAAAAATTAAAATATGCTGTCAGCAACATCATTAGAGCTCCAGGGAGGTGGGCGGGGTGCAGTCTTGCTGAAGGCATCGGTGCTGAGAGTGACCCGATGGATGAAGGACGGGAGACAAACACATAGCGTGTGCCATGGTTTAGGTTTAGACTTGACTGGGAGATATCCTAACAAAAACTACGGATGTGTCAAACTTTGCACATCAAGCTGGTCTCAAGATCTTCCAAGGTTAGTATAGATATGCGTGTAAGTGTATGTTTGTGGTTCGGCACATCCACACGTTCACAGCACTGGTCTAGTAACTTAAAGCACTCCTCTGGGATGTGGCAGACAAGGAGAAACTGCTGCTCTGGAGTTTTTTTGGGGGGGAGGTGGAGGGACACCAGACACAAAGGTGGATATTTAAAAGTAATGTTTATGTTGCCATAACTTGCTACCCAAGATACAAAGGCTTCCTTATTAGTTTTGTACAAAGCTGAAACCAACACTCAGTCCGTTTCAACAGCAAATGAAAAATCAAACCCAGATAAGATCAGCTACCCTCAAGCGCTGTTCCTTAATCCCGAGCAGCTTTTTACCACGGCGTGAGTCAAACTGCACAGGCAGGATCGATCTCACATCCCTCTCCGGGGAACATCAATACGAAACCACCGATTAGTCCTTAAGCCACATGGCAGCGGCTCCCCCAGCTGTGGCCGCAGCCTGGCGGATCTTAGCTGCAGATGCGGGTGTGCCAGTCGGCAGCCCAACACTTTCCCTGCTGGGGACCAGACTGCCTTGGGTGGAGGGCACAGGGTGGATTTGATCAGATTAAACAGAGCTCCGAGCCCAGGAGCTGTGTAACAAGAGCCAGGCTAGTGCTGCTTTTCCCAGGGGTTTTGGGGGTAGCAGCAGGAGAGAGATGCAGGCACAGGAGCAGCAGAAGAGCAGGGCACCAGCTCTGCATCTCCATTTGTACCCCAGCAGGGATGCCCTCAGCATCCCCAGTACCCCAAAAGCAGTCGCATGTGCAAATAGGAGAAACTCAAGTGCACTTTGGGCAGTGGCTTCGCTCCAGGACTTCTCCTGTGAAGCCATTCTGCCCACGCTGAAGAGGTATCTTTGATGGGCGGTTAATTTGCAGCAGCATCCGCTGTCCTTTAGTCCTGAATACCCCTTGCAAACTGATTGCCCCCGCAGCAAGGAGGATTGGGTAGGGTCTTCAGCTAGATGGCTTAAAATTGTGACTGCCGCGCTGCCTGTCTATTCCGCTACATGCATCCTAACAACTTTCCCCCGCTCAATAAAATACGTACAAGGAAATAAGAAAATAACGGTATCAGTAGGGAGTATCACCTTCTGCAGCAAATGCGGGAAGCCAGCCCCAGAGCGGGGAAGGCATGTCCTTCAATATTTAACTTCTTCACTCTTTGTTCTCTGTCTCAAGTTGAACAATACGTTAATTACCTGATGAAGCATTGTAATTACTTTAACAGCTCTGCTTTTAGTTATAATTACTGCATCAACACTTTCTTTTTCATATGCTTCAATCTATACCTATTACATTGTCATGATGAAGACACATTAACATTATAATACTGTATAATTAGCTGATGAGCAATTAAATTATTCCACTGCTCTTGTTCCTCTTTGCCAAGAGGTTGCTTTCCAAGCACTATTATCTTCTTTTTCTCTGCTTTGCTTCAGAGGTTGTTTTTTTCCCCTCCATTTTAAAAAAGGACCTCATACACTTTATTCAAACAGTTCCATTTAAAATTCCAAGAGAGTACGGTAGTTAAGGTCCTAGGAGAAGCTAATTTGTTTAAAATATTTTAAACTTTTCTCCTCTTGAGTTCAAACTGGTTTTGTTTGCCAAAAGCTGCCTAGAATAGGAAAGCATCAGAGAAATATTGGTGTAAAAAAATAAATGAATCATTAACTGCTCCTTTAAAACACTTCAAACCACAACATGGGATTACGCTAATAGAGAGGAAACGAGAAAAAAAAAAACACTCCACAAATTAAAAACTGGTTTTGTTTTTATCCTCATGTTTATGTTACCTTACACCTTAAGGAAAAAAACAAAAGTATTTTTTGCACTTTAAACACCCTCGAGAAAAATGTTAATAATAAGCTCAGCATAACTATTTGAGAAGCCTGACTCAGTCTAGACAGCAGCACAGGCCAATTCTCCTAACACACACTGCACAGGATGCAGTAATGCTGTGCAGACACTTTACCTCTAGCACCTACCTTGATTATTAGCCTGCCTTGTAGGTCTCATTTGCTTTGTCCTCTCACTTGATTTTTGTGGCTGAAAATTGCTCATCTGGTGATCAACCAGTGCAAGCAATTCATACGTTACTGTGTAGTCTTTCCCCTCTTGCTCTCCTGGCTAAAATTATTTTTAAATGCTTGTAAAACACTGACAGCACTTCCCTGGTGGACACACTGGGTGCATCAGTTTTAGGTGGCACTGGGCTGCCCAGTTTCAATTCTGGCATTATTTCTTACTTCCTCTCAGTCTCACTTTGCTGCCATGGCTGCTGCTCTTCAGTCAACACTTTGTGATCAGTTCTTTCAATGTAATAACACAGAAATATGAGCAAAGTGCCTTTATACGTCGACAGAGCAGACCCTGGTGATGCAGTCCAAGCCTCGAGGCTTGGGGAGCAGTCTATCATCAAACAGCACTGGCTTTCCCCATCCACGTACCAAGCTTCCCACAGGGGGTTTCTCCATCTTCGTACCAGAAACCCTCTGTTTCAATTTGAAGAGAACAACTGCTTAAAATCACACCCATCATTTGCTTTGTTGATTAAATTCCTTAATTTCAGACCTACCCACTGAGTCTTCTGCCATCTACCATAGCAAAGCCAAATTTCTCATTGTCATGCTCAAGCTGTTACTGGGCAAAATTCCTCATTTGCTTTAGGCACCAGCCCTTGAAGTGCTCAAGCCTGTGCTTACCTTCATCTCCACCCAAGAAAACTCTGAAGGACCTGACTAAATTTGTCCTAGTGAGGATTACTAAAAATGCGTGGCATCTGAATAACATCCAGAGGATGGAAAGTTGGCATGAAGGAATTTATTCTTACTGTTTCTGAAGGTTCCCTGTCTCTACAACACATACATTGCTAACCATGAACTCAACGGCATTCAGCATCATCCCCTGAAATCTGCCTTGGTCCTGCTCATGCACATCCCTGCCTCCTCAGCTCTTCATCCTCCAGTGCAGGGACAGGTTTTCACATGCGTAGTCTGCTTGCACAAAGGGTTGGAGTTTGGTCGCCTCCTCCTTGTGTTAATCCTAACGCTTCTGGGTGAGGTGTGAGACTTTCACAGCTTTGGCAGATGGGAAAGCACCAGGAAAATTAGCATTTATCCTCTCTGATGCTACTGCTGCTTCCCACAGTGCTCAGAATAGACTGTGTAATCCTGGACAGAGGGATTGATGGCTCAGCTTTTGCAGCCATTCAAACCTGTGATCAGTTTTGGAAGTTTCTTTTCATTTACTGGCAACTGACCTGCATTTAAGTTATCTTTAAATCATACAGATCAAGGATGTGTTATTTGTTTTATTACCCTCTTATTTTCCATAAAAACAACTGTTTATTATCTACAAAGCTCTTTGCAGAGAGACTATGAAAGCATAAGATAGTGCCGCAAGACCGAAAAAGCAGCAAACTGAAGCCTTCCCATCCTCTGCTCTGCCCCATCTCACAGGTCACAGCATCGCTCATGCGCAGCCGCATCTCTCACACCACAATCCTGGCAAGCTCTACGGTGGCCCCGAAGAAGCCATGGGCTGGTGTTGCCAAGCTGCCTCGCACATGAATGGGGGAGAACAGGAGCATCACGAATGGGCTGCGATCAGTGCGGTAGTTTTTCTTTCTTGATACCTCTATCTGCTGGAGCAGGGATGGAAAGTTCAGCATTTTGGCAACGTGTTGTTCTTCTAGGCTTTTTTTGTGGCAGCACT
>NW_010407548.1:12870-32648 GCF_000710305.1 Buceros rhinoceros silvestris | reverse complement strand
GCACGCTTTCCAAAGGAGTCATTTGGCAGATCTGATACACTAACACAGCCAGCCTGCTCATTTGTTTAGCCTCGATCCTCACTCATCCTCCAAGGATTGTATGAGCAACATGCGTGCCTTGGCCAGCCCCGCTTCATTAACAGCATTATGTTTTTAGCTGAGCTCCTGGAGAGACTGCCCCCAGCACATGGAGCTGGCGCAGGTACATCCTGAACACCAAGAAACCCAGCACCTTCGTGCACAGGTCTCCCCACTATCTGCCAACAGAAGAAAAGCTTGGCTTTCAGAAGTTTCCTACCTTCCCCCTGCAGCACACATCACCCCAGAAGTGCCAGGGTCTCACTCTCCCAAACAGTCAGGGACAGGGATTTCCTTACAGTATTGGCAAAATTCAGATAAAGAATTACAGGCATGTCCTGGTGCCTGCTGAGGTCTGAACCCGCAGCTGAAAAGCTGAAATTCATGCTTAATTTTTGGAAGAAGGGTCAGCTTCAGCCTCTGCAGCTATGCTGGACTCATTTGAACCCTCTCCCTCCTCCCCAGCAAACATGCTTTTTTCCAGTGCTCGCTGCTTTTCAGCTTTAAAAAACATCTCATCATTTTTGCACATGCCATTTATTTCCCAATGTTGTTTTGAACTGTTTGCACATGGCCCCTGGTATCTCAGCGGGTGAGCACTTTACAAATAAAATGATGAGGAGGGTTAAAAGGATGCAACTTGGTAATTCACACTAGCAGCAGCCAGATGTCTTATTGCCTTAGAAAGAAACAAAAAGGAGTAAACAGAACATCCTCATGTTGGTTTAGTTGTAGATAGAACACTTTAAAAATGAAAGCAAAATAATACAGCAGATGCAAAAACTGAAAAGCTTAACACAAGTGAGCTGAAAACCAAACGTACAAAGAAACGACGAAACATGTGCTTCCTCATGCCACTCTCCATCATCGGTACCCATACTCCGGCAGGTTTCAGGAGCCCAAACCTCTCTTCAAGCAAACAGCTTCTACATCGTTTTTGGCTATAGCCCGATTGATATTTCTTGTTGCTAATGACACACAGGACACATGCACCTCTGCAGCGTGGGTGACAGGAGCAGAGGGACACGGCACAGGAAGGGCAGATCCTACCTCAGAGCACTTCTCTGATGCTCCCACACTATATTTACTGTGAAAAACTGAATCTACAGCCTGTCTTTGCAAAGAAAATGCAAAAAGGGAAGAAAAAGCCATGGGCTGGACAACATGGTGCTCCCCTTACAAAGTAACCGCTGTGTGGCATCTCAGTTACAATTATCACATGTGGTATGAAGGTAGAAGTACAATTTGGAGCAGAAAGGGAGATACAGACCCTGGCTCTCCCACACCCGTGGCTCTGAGGAAGGGAACGAGATGGTCCATCGCGTTTTTACACTGAATTGACCTAGAGCAGAAAAAAAACCTCACCTGTACATCACATCATTCAGAACCATTTGATAAACAACCCCAATGTTTAAAAGCATCGCTCCCCGTTTCCATCCCCCAGGTTGAGCTGCCGTTTGGGTATACCTCACGTTGCCTGACTTTCGAGGGGTCTCAGCCCCCACTGGCAGCTTAGGAGAAGCTGTGTGGTCCCACTGGGCCTTGGAAGACTAGATGAAAAAACCCACAGCAAAGTCAGACCAGGTTGCAGAGCTGGTCATCACCCCACCAGGCTGCCAAAACACAAAGGCATGCCTAGAAAAAATTACGCTGCCATCTCACACTGGTGGGGGAAACTGGCCAAGACAAAATTCATGCCAACCGGTTTGCAGAAAAAGACCTCTTCCTTTTAAGGAACTGTGAAATGCCCCAAAGTGTTTCCAGGAGCACACATCTGAGAGAGCAGGGTTTAGCTGCGGGGCACAGAGAGGAAAGCGGCCATGCACAAATCTTGGGACTGTAAATGTGATCAACTCCTAAAAAACATCTGGAGCCTAGTGTTAAGCCCAAATCTAGTTCTGTCTCAGAAGCAATAAATAAAATAGTAAAATACTCCAGGTAGCAAACAAGTTCAAACTTGTAAGGAAAATTTTAAAGAGTGCCTTTAGAATCTAAAGGTGCACTTTTTCTTTTTTTTTTTTTTCTCCCCCTCTTGTAATAAAGCAGAAAGATTCACTGAGAACCTGAGTTAATGCTCCTTGAAGCCAATTTTCCACTGAATTTCACAAAGCTGTGGATTTTGCTCCTGGTGAACTTGGTGGTAGTCTCAAGAAGGTCTCTTCAAACACATAGGTTGCAAGCTTAAATGTGTCTCTGTGTTTAAGTAACCCTTGGACACGACACAGAGGGAACTCAGGCGCAGACTGTCAGTGCCCACAGAACACGGGGACTACGACCCCTCTGAAATAATACTGAAGGTTACGTTTGCAGAATCTCGGCTCCAAGAAACCACCTGCTTAGCAGGCAAAACCTTGCACCACACTACTGGTGTCAGCCGAGCTCAGCTAATTCATACCAGCAGCAGATCCGGCCTCTAGCACCTGAAGGTATTTACCTACATTCTAAAAACCATTTAGTTTGCACAGAGCTTGTGTGTCCAGTACTGACACTGGGACAGGGCTTGTAACGCATCCAAATAAAATCACAATATGTATTTTTGGGGTTCTATGCATTGTTTGGATTGGACAGAGTTAATGTGTCTTGTGTTGGGACAACTCTCGAGCTGGGTTTCAAGGTTTTCTGTGGGCCCTCTCTTGCCCTACAGCTAGAGCAAATCAATACACCTAGAAGATGGGTGTAGCCTGGAGCACTGGGGGGGTCACCCACCTGCCAAGGAGTGGCACCAGCCCCCCAAACCACCACACCTCTCCTGCTCTCCAGAGGGTTTCCCACAGCACCAATGGCAACCAAACCAAAAGCCAGCAACTCCACTACCTATTATAAAGGTCCCAAGGCACATTCATGAGCCAAAGCAAGAACAAGAATCGACTAATAACGCTAAGAATGGGCTAATTAAGGAGTTTAATCACCGCTAGAATTACACGTCTCCACTTTGGGTCACTAAGGCAGGAGAAAGCACTCCACATGGAGAGGTTCGGCAGAGAGCGGGACAAGCAGTGCTCCAGCTGCATAGCTGGCAATGGCTCCAGAAGGGACCAGTGGCAACACAAAGTGCATCCTCATGCCGATCCTTCCTCCTTTTACATCCTGGCTGCAACTCTTTCCTTTATCTGGAAAGACTGTAAGCTGCTTATTGGCTTTCTTGGTCGTGGCACCATCTCTGACATGGGCTGAGGTCCAGCGGGAGAGTGCTGTGCCAGACCCATTGCAAGATTAAATAAGTTAATATAGTTTTCAAGACAGACACGTACATATTCACATGGTCTGTCCTGAAAAAAAAAAAAGCGCAATATTTACCTTTCACTGTAAAGCTGTAACTGAGGAGTAGAGAAATAAGCAATTCATCAACAGGGACCCTGTTTACTTCTTTGTGCATAACTCCTTCCAATAACCAACATGAGATAAGGGGTGAATCCTCAGACCTGCCACGCAAAGGGAATCTTTTTCACAGCACACCAACACTTCCAATACAGTAGTACAATGGTACCATTAATTTTAAGCAAACATCTCATTCTTTAGGGGGAAAAAAAAAAAACCCAGAGCAAATCTCCACTATCCTGACATAGACACCTATGCTGAGCACTCAGCATGATTTCCACAGGAAGATCAAGGCCTCGCCAGCGTGTCAGACGTTATTATTTTCCAAGGCAAAGGAATCCATTGCCCATTCAGCCTATGAGGTTGTGCAGAGAGCTGAAGAAAGAGGCAGCTGTCAGGTGTTTCTTTTCATCTCCACCATTTACTGCATGGCAGCACGCCTTGGCCAGTGCCATACCTTCCAGCTCCCGCCACAGGGGAGGAGGAGGCCTGGAGACAATAAATGCTGAAACTGGTGGGGACAGACGCTGCTCCTCCTTTGGGATAAACAGGAAAAGCAACTGCGGTTGGTGACTGGAGCACAGCAGACGCCACTGAAACAAAAGGCATGTGCTGGCTGCACAGGGGGAAGGTCTGCTGGCACAGTGAGGGACAGCATGTGCGTGTGAAACTGAAGACCCCAGAGAAACCAAGAAAGAAGCAGAAATACAAGGCAAGAGCCCCTGTAATTGGACAAAGCTTGGCCTCATGCAAGGACAGCAGGTGCTGGGCTGAGCAGTGACTGCTGGGTGAGGCTTGGAAGAGTAACGAAAGCAATTACCTCCACTGATTTTTGGAATTCCTTCTGTGTTAAAAGAAAAAGGGCTTTGGGCAGTGACAGATGGTCCCTTGCGAGTCTCGCTGCGTCCATTTGAGGCTTTGAACATGTCCAGCCAGCCCGTCTGTGTATGGCCCTGCAGCAGTGGCATAAGCCGAAGGTGACCTGGGGCCATCACTCACAACCCAAACACATCCCAGGTGAAGAACACAGGCTCTTGACTTCAGCTGCCAGCGGAGGTGGGCTTTCACTCAAATGCTGGTCAGTAAAGCAGAGTAGCTACAGCCTGAGCCTGAGGGGACACTGCTGATGGGACAAGCAGCTTGAGGTGGACGTGGCTCAAACCAGCACATGGCAAAGCTCACTGTAACAGGGCTGTCTAAATCCTCTGCAATTTCCATACAAATAAGTTTGACTGGGAAATAAGCGTGAATAATGCTCATCTTCAAAATCCACCTCTCTTCTTGGACAAAAGTAGTGCTAGACAGAACTCTGGGCAACGGCTCAGATTTGGAAGAGCAGCATTTCTAAGGGTTCACTCTAGTGTGTACTGACAGCGCCCAGGCGCAGAGGAGACTGGCAGTACCGAGCGGAACAACAACTGTACTGCATGAGCCGCATCGCAGTGCAGCAGGGATTGCATCACACCACAGACACGAAATTGAAACTAAAGCAGCGGGGGCCATCTTTTTTCTGGCACCCCCAGACTTGGGATTCCTACCTCCACCCAGGTCCCCTGGAGCAAGCTGCATGTGTGCGTGGATACAGAGAGGTGCATGTGCACTGCGCCGCTTCCTTTAAACCTGGAAGCCTTTGGGGCAACTTTATAAGCAAAACATTCCACTTAATAAAGCTAATAAGCAGGCGCTGAGCACCTCTTTGAACCTGCCAAGTCACTCCCCAGCCAAACAGTGTGCCCCTAATCAGCATTCCTCCTGACAGGTTTATACTGTAATTGGTAAAATTAGACTAAGCACTACGTGCCACATGGCAGCGTAATTTAAATTCACCCTATTTAAACAACTTCTGCACGGAAAAGGCTGAACTTGAGGTAAGCATGTTACTTTTAATTCCCTTCTTTCCTATTGTGTCAAGTATTTCCTTGTGGCTAAGATGACTCCCAGGTCTATTCAGTTCTTTAACCCTTCTTTCACTCATCGCCATAAATCTGAAATGAGGCACTTGAATATCATGTTATTCCACACAGCATCTTCACTTACACCTGCTTATGCATAACCCCAGCAATCGACAGAACAGCCCTCAAACAGAATACATGGACATGCGCCTGCAACTGAAAATGCAGAAAACAGAGAGAACTTCAGTTTGCCCTGACACAAAATCCCCAGCCCCTATAGGCAGCTTTCTGTGAAAGATGCCGAACCAGGCAAAACCAGCATTTCCCAACAACAGAAGTTTTGAGAAATCCCTAAATTCACTGCTTCGTGGGAGGAAAGAGGTAAAGCTAACTGGAATGGCGACAGAGCTGTGGGCACAGCATCCCAGCAGAGGGGCTCCGAGCACATGACCTGGATTTGGGAAAAAACGGAGAAAGAAAGAGAAGAGCTTTTGAGGAGAAATGGAGGAGCCGCTTCCTGGAGAGAATCCACACTGGCCGGTGGCATCAAACACGTTCAGTGCAGCAGGATGTGAAGGATAAAACTCTCCGAGGTGCAGACTGGCAGTGCTCAAGTCTCTGGCTCGCGATGACTGAAGAAGAGGTTTGCTGAGATGGGTGATCCTTCTGGGATAGAACAGCTGCTGGGCAGCAGCTTATTCCACGGGATTCACACATGTATATGCTCCACAAGCACACAAATCATGGAATCACAGAATGGGTTGGGTTGGAAGGGACCTTAAAGATCATCTAGTTCCAACCCTCCTGCCATGGACAGGGACACCTTCCACTAGACCAGGCTGTTCAAAGCACTGTCCAAGCTGGCCTTGAACACTGCCAGGGATGGGGCATCCACAGCTTCTCTGGGCAACCTGCTCTCCATCTTTCCTTTAGGCTCCGGCTCCCTTTAGGTACTGGACAGGCTGCTACAAGGTCTCCCTGGAGCCTTCTCTTCTCCAGGCTGAAAAACCCCAATTCTCTCAGCCTGTCGTCATAGCACAGGTACTCCAGCCCTCAGATCACCTCTGTGGCCCTCCTTTGGACTCGCTCCAGCAGGTCCATGTCCTTCTTATGTTGCAAGCCCCAGCGCTGAATGCAGTAGTCCAGGTGAGGTCTCATGAGAGCAAAGCAGAAGGGGAAAATCACTTCCATCGACCTGATGCAGCCCAGGATATGGCTGGTCTTCTGGGCTGTAAACGCACATTGCTGGGTCATCTTGAGCTTCTCATCAACCAACACCTCTGAGTCCTTCTCCTCAAGGTTGCTCTCAATCCATTTTCCACCCAGGGTATATTTGTGCTTGGAACTGCCCCAACCCAGGTGCAGGATCTTGCACTTGACCTTGCTGAACTTCATGAGGTTCTCCCAGGCTCACCTCTCAAGCCTGTCCAGGTTCCTCCGGATGTCATACCTTCCCTCCAGCGTGTAGACCACACGACACAGCTTGGTGTTGCCAGCAAACTTGCTGAGGGTGCACTTGATCCTACTGTTGTCTTTCTGTCTCCAAAGTACCGACAGAATCTTTTCTTGTCGCCTTTGATGTCCCTGACCAGATTTAATTCTATCAGGACTTCGGCTTTTTCCTAACCAGATCTCTGGCTGCCCAGACAGTTTCTCTGTATTCCTCCCAGGCTACCTACTTTTGCTTCCACCCTCTGTAGGCTTCTTTCTCGTGCTTGAGTTCGTCCAGGAGCTCCCTGTTCACCCACGCAGGCCTCCTAGTATTTTTGCCCGCCTTCTTGTTTGTTGGGATGCATAGCTCCTAATCTTGGAGGAAGTGATCCTTGAATATTAAAATAAGCTTTCTTGGGCTGCTCTTTCCTCCAAGGCTTTATCCCATAAATGTTCTCTTCGCATTGCTTCTTCATGCAAACAGTTGCTGTGCATACCTCAGGCACCCATGGCTGTGGTCACATATCAACTGCAGGATATGGTCTAAACCTTCAAGAAGTCCTCCACCACATTTGGCAGAGAAGATTAGCAATTGTTAGAAAATGCTAATTTTCAAGCCTGCCCACTGAAGCAACAACGCCTTTTCTCAAAGGTACAGATTAAAGAAAGAATTTAAACCTCAGCTAACAAAAGTGCACCTTAGCACCAGTTTGTTCAAATAAAAAAACAAACCAAACCAGATTTTTTCTTTTGGACTACATCATAGATATGAAAACACCAGTTTGGCTGAAATGGCTGATTTTCTGTGATTTATTGCTCCTTACTTATTCATATCTAGCTAATAATTTATCTAAATGAAATATTTTTAAGACACTTGGCACTAACGCCAGAAATCGTGCATTACCATACACCTCAAAAAGATCCGTGAGTATCACGATTTCAGTGTGCAAATGGTGGCCAAGGAAGGGTAACGCATCACCGGACTGCAAGTAGAGCTTTTGCCCATGATCCATCATGCAGCAGAGATGATCTAAATTATCATCTTTCATGAACCTGCAAGGAGCGGGGCCCACAGATGACCAGCCGCGGGAAATCTGCCTGCTTTCAGGAAAACCAGGGGGCTGTCCTCACCTGTGCCAGCTGATGAGCTGCCCCTCCGACTTCACTCGGCAGGTTGCTCATGATCACTAGGTTTCAGCAAAGTTATCATGCCTCTGGAAAGCAAACCAGGATTTTATTTCTAGACCAACCTTCGTGCTTGAGGGCTTGCTGCCAGAACTTGGGGGAAGGAGCACAGGAGAAACAGCAAGGTGAAATGCAAGGGGGGGTAGAAATGAATGAAACGTTAGATTTATGATAAGAATAGCATAAGAGGGAAGAGAACTAGCAACCTTGGCACAAGTTAAAGTCAGGAGGTCAAAGGTGACCTTGCTTTAGTCACAGCAAAGGCCATCAAACCTTTGGAGTTTTGGAACCAAGGAAACACATGATTCTTTTCTTGACTCCCGGATGGTTTTCAGCAATTTTTTTAAGGGCTGTGTATGCTAAGCGTGCCCTACCTACACACACATTATTTCCATCCTACCTGTCTAATTGATCTAATCATGCATTTCATTATTAAGGCAATTTCTAATGTCACACAAGGCATTAACCAAGTCTTTCAATTCATTTTCTTCCCCACTTTTCTCAGCTAATAAAAGGAGAGCACAGAGGAAGGGAAAAGAAACTGCTCATGAAAACTTAATATTTAAACAAGCTCTGCATAGGCTTTTGAAGTTCACGCGTCCCAGAACTAGGGCCATTTGATTTCATTTTTACTGTGGAGACAGACCGGAAACAATTTCTCTAGGGGTGGGATTATAAGGCACCAGGACACTGGTTCTCAGCTAGATGGCTGTAAACCAGTGGCTCGGAATTGCTACAGCCTCACTAGCTCCCTGCAGCCTGGCTAGCTGCGATCCCTCCCTTTCAAAGCACATCAGAGGAGGATGGGTAACTTGGTTGTTACTCATCATCATCAGGAAAGGGGATCTTAAGCCATGGGACTAATAACTTCCAGCTTGTAAATAAACTCACTAGGAATACCTCCCGTTTCCCTCTCCTTCTCACAAACTCCACAGTTCACTTTTTTTTTAACAGATTTGCCAGTTTATTTGCTGTCAACTGCTACTAGTCTTGTGCCAGGACCTTAAATGAGCAGAGGACATAGTCCCATTGGCTCAGCTCAGTGTATCACTGCAACTGATGGCTGCTTAATTTGGTTGGGAAAGCAGCAGCAATTGGCCTGCTAATCTGGACAAAAATAAATCCCTAGGGCAAAGTATCAAGAGGGAGCCTAAAACCAGACCTGTCCCACTCTGAAATTGCTTGGGAAGCCCTTCTATATCCTTGGCAAGCACCTCAAGTAGCATAGGGGCACGCTGCAAAGGCAGGACTAAATTCAGAGCAGCAGCCGCCAGCACGCAGAAGAGGATGAGATAAGCCTTTGAGATGTCCCAGCCCTAATCCCTGCAACAGTGTGCTGGCACCTGCACAGACAAAAAGCTCTCTGCATCGCTGTGGGTCTAGATAACCACGCTTTATCCTAACTTCATTGTACCGCGGTGACATACGAGCGTGGAAGAAAGCTGAAAACCAGCAAAGTGCTCTTCTGTAATCTTGCTGTCTTGCTAAGGACACTTCTCTCTAAGCGATAAGACAAGATCAGTGGTGAAGGTATTCATAACTGAAACCAAACATCCATTATCTGGCTTTCAGTGACTTCCTTGGCATGGCTCTTATGTGTCCTAATACCTTTACAGAGCTCAGAGCAATTTAAACTAAAGATGCTATTTTAAGCAATGCAGTGCTAAACAGGAGTCAGTCTGACACCTCACTGCAGTCGTTAAAAAGCTCTGTCCCTGTCTGCATTGACCATAAAACGTACTGAATAACAACTTAGTTAATATGATGAAAAACACTTTGTATTTTCAACTGATGACAGAACTTCACTTATTGGTTGTTGATTAGAGCAGGTCCCTTTCCCACTGATTGGTGTTGAAAGGGACCATCAGCCAAAACTTTCTTTCGCCCAAGCCTTTGTGAGCATCAGCAGCTAGATGCTCCAGAGCCACACAACAGCCACAGCTGTGGCTCACTGCATCCCCTTCCATCCCAATGCCCACAGGAGCAACGTACTGTCCCACAGCCAGCCGGTGGAGCTGCCCCAGGACAATGCCCTGCAGGCAAAACACTGGCCTTAGTTTCCACTTACTACCCCGCCACAAACCAAGGTGTGTGCTTAAACACTAATTAACTACATTTACAGCAGCTCTTGAGAACAGGAGACCCTGAGAGGCTGGGGAAAGATGTGGAGATGAAATGGCTGAGATCACTCCCAGCGACTTGCACATACAGTCCCGTGGACAGCATGAAGGTTCGGGGCAGCAGAGCTGCAAGCAGACAAGGCAGGCTTGGAGAGACCCCAGAAAGTAAAAACTAGCTGATAGCCCCTGAGGCTGAGCTGCAGAAAAATTGTGCATGTGCTGTGAAATACAGCAAAAGGTAGCTAGGAGTAAATAGGATAAACATATTTAACAAGCAGCTTACCTGGAAGATACAAGACTCTCAGGAGTGTCACGCGTGATCCTGCAGTGCAGCTTTGGCCACCTACCTCCTCCCCAGCTCTTGGTGCAAAAACCTTCCCAAATGCTAAATGTTGCCTAAACACAGATAAATTTAGGTGCTCAGATTGACTCCTCTTTGCGACGGCATGACTGACAGCTTACAGAAACTAGGGAGAGAATTAATGTGTTTAAAAGTGCCACAATAATCACAGTATATTTACATTTTTCTGACACATTAGTCAAACGTTTATCATTTCTTAAAATGCAGCTATGATACTTTGTCTAAACTGTCATGAGTCACAATGTAATTACATGGTAATCATATGGCAATTAATTTATACGATATTCATTTGAAACAGAGAAGAATTAGGCTTGTGATAGCATGCAAAATTAACAGGCATACCAGACAAGGAATGGAAATTAAGCCACTGGAAAAAAAAAAAAAAGGTAGGAAAATAAATGTTAAAATCAATGTTTAAACAAATTGCTCCAAGCTTTAGGGGAAGGCTATGAGACAAAACCACCCAGTTTTGCATTTCTGAATTTCCTTCTGAAACAACTTTCTGAAAGTTTTCTGTTTTAACTTCAGTTTAACCCTCTCTACCCATCGTAAAGGATCAGAAGGATCAGTTAAATCTCCCTACCAGGTGTACCGTAACAGTTTCCAAACTGTGCCACCTAAGGAAAACAAACAAACGCGAGGCCAACAGGCCAGCACAAAGGACCCATGAGTCTTTCTGTGCTCCAGTTTGGCATTTCAGGTCTCCTGATTGCTGTCAGGACCTATGACAACAGATGCTACCATACAGCATGCACGGGTGATGCTCATACACTAATAGAAAACCGACGACAACCCCAAGCTCTCCTTGCCTCAGAGACCTCCAGCCCTGCAATCTGTTTTTCTGATTTATCAGATAACTCCAGGTCAAAGCTAGCTGCCTTGGGTGCTGCGCTCTGGCCACCAAGCTGAGCCTATGGCACTAGAAAACTCCAAGAGGGATGAGGCTGGAGGAAGGCAAAGATGGTTTGGGTGCAGTTACAATACTGTCTCTGTCCAAAACATGGGAGCGGGATCAAGGAGCAAATGACAAGCTAAACATCCAGGAGGGACCCACCAAAAAAGAAGTACTGAACATACAAAAAGGCTTTTAACAGTAACAGAGTAAATAATAAACTATTATTATCTACTATAGTAAATAAAAAACTATTCCATATTGAAGAAAATTAAGATGCCATGTGTGGTGAATTATTCCATTTACAGCTTCCTTTTAAAAAGTCATGCTAATTAATAACTTCAGCTAACCTCATTCTTATTCACAAGACAGCTTGTATTTATTTTGCAAAGAAAATGTTTAACTGGAATAGCCTATTGAGGTCTTCCTAAACTCATCTTCAGCAGCTGTCTTGGGAAACAGCACCGTAGTCATATTTAATACATGCACTGTGTACAGCAACTTTGATGAAAAGCAGAATAAAATTATACAATTACTGCATTAATTATACATTATACATTTTTGTTCACTGGCCTTCGGTGCTTTTCAGAAGAGCTGGGTCACCTGGAGAAAAACCTCACTGCAAAGCTCTCTCATTAACATTGTGGCAGGGATGCCTCGGATGCCGCCAGCAGCTGGTAAGAACAAAACCCAGCATTTTCTTGAAAATAAACCCCATAAAGTGGGTGAGGTGAGGTACGGGGACACGCAGGTGGCTGCAGCATCGTCCTCCCAGCAATCCCCGTTAGGCCACGGGAGTCAGTGTCTGGGACGAGACTCTGAAACCCAAACCTCCTCACCTTGGGATGCTCTCAAAGCATGCCTGGAAGTGTTGCTTTTCATACAGCTGTTTAAGAGGACCTGCTGTAATTTCCCCACCCCCTTCGCCCTCAGCCACTGTCATCCAAAAACAGGGTCTAGCCCAGGAGCTCCCCCACACTGGGAAATGGGAAGCACCTTGTTTTGGCAGCTGCATTCACCGGGAAGCTCCCCTGTGAGATAACCTCATCCTGCAGGGACATGTCTTCTCCCCATCGCTGCAGGTCAGGGAGTGGCAAACCCTGAACTACAGAAATCACATGTTGATGCAGGGTCTGAAGCATGGAGGTGCAATCACCATTGCAAGTGTGGTGCCAGAAGCAGCACTGTCTCCACTGCTCCTGGTCCCCAAAACCAGTGACCACCCAAGCCACCCACCACTGTGCTGTCCTTGACAAAATCGGGAAGCACCTTGTTTTGGCAGCTGCATTCACCGGGAAGCTCCCCTGTGAGATAACCTCATCCTGCAGGGACATGTCTTCTCCCCATCGCTGCAGGTCAGGGAGTGGCAAACCCTGAACTACAGAAATCACATGTTGATGCAGGGTCTGAAGCATGGAGGTGCAATCACCATTGCAAGTGTGGTGCCAGAAGCAGCACTGTCTCCACTGCTCCTGGTCCCCAAAACCAGGGACCCCCAAGGCCCCCCACCACTGTGCTGTCCTTGACAAAATCACCAAATGACCCAGTTTGGACAAAAAAAACAAGCCTCTTTTTGAGGGAAGAACAGAGTATTGGTGCCTGGTATTGCCCTGGGAAGGTCCAAGGTCCGGCCCCAACCACCACCAGAAGCTGGGGCTAGCACTGGATGCCATGTGGGACAGGACACTAACAAAGACACAGAATTATGCTGAGGAGCTGCAGCTGCTCAGGGCCTTTCATATGCGTCGACTTGCAAGTTCTTGGTGCCTCCCTTGCACACCTGCGCAACAAGGCACAAATCACTTCTGGCCATCCACCACCACGGAGCAGAGGCCATCTCACTGAGGCTACAGATGACAGGTGACACACAGCAGCGTCCTGTCAATTCTTATTTATCAAAACTTCACTGCTAGCTGTCACACTACGGAGCCACTCCCAGGCTCCTCCTCTGTGCAACAGGGAGGAAAATGAATATTTCAAGTTTTTCTATTTGTGTGGGGTAAATACACCAAGGCTTAGGCAAATAATGAAAAAATAGTAATTACCTAATGAATTCTCAGATTGATTTGATAAATGCTCTCCAAACAGAGAAGAAAATGAAATCATAAATAATGTACTCCTCTGCTGATGGAAACAGTTTTGAATAAACTTACGTGCATCTGGCAGTGTTTGCTGAGGCAGCTCCAGTACATCCACAGGTACTGCGCCTGCCAGGAACCACCAGCCGGAGTTTCGGCCTGCTCTTACTCCTGCTGCCACAACGCCTCGTGCTTTAGGAGCAAGGTAGAGGATGTATAAAGGAGCTTAGGCAAAGGGATCTCCTGGTCCACGGAGGTGAGACAGTTGCACCTTATATCCATCAACCTCCACAGCTACAGCATGCACATGTTAAATTGCACTGAATTTGTCTTTAGAGATGAGCAGAGAAAGACTTCAAGCAGTTTGGCCTTTTCTAAAGCCTGAAGAAGTCCCATCCTGCTCAAGCTCAAAGACAAAGAGGACTGCCAGGGCCAGACACAAGCTGGTACCCTCTACAGCACCACAGACACACGTCTTACCCTAGAAAGTCTCCCTGACACCCACAGCCTGCTGCAGGCTCTGCAGCAGATCCACCCTTCTCTTGCCTGAGGCAGCCCAGCTCACACAAAAGGCCTCAGCTGAACTTTGTGTTTGTTTCTTGCTGCTCTCCCTGTCTGGAAAGCGAACCTCCGGGAAGCGCGTGCAGAGCTTTTTCATCATACCTACGTGTGGTGCATATAGAGCAGGTGGGGAAGTGTCAGTAAATAAATTATTTATCATATTATTGAGCTGATTTAGCTTGGATGATCAATCTGAAGAAACCCCCAAATGCCCTGGAATGCTTAACAAGGCAAAATACTTGGTTCCACCGGATCAGTACGCCAGTCATTGCGACGACTGGATTCTTCACCAGCATTTGAGGGATTTGGGGTTGGAAATAAATGATAAGCTCTTCCACCTCCCATGCTTGCTGCCACCTTTCCCGCGTGGGCAACGTACAGTGACCATGTGCCTTTCAGCCTGCAGGCTCATACAGCAAAGCAACACCTCTTCGCTGCCTTTGCAGCTCCCAGCTCCTTCTCAGTCTCAGATCGAAACCATAAAACCTTCTGGAAGCAAAACCAAAATATTGTATTTCCCAGGTTTTCTGAAGAAGGATTCTCAATGCACATATATATATATTTATGTGTGTGTATGTAAACCCCTCAGCATCACTGACTTCGCTTTCCCAACTCCCAGAGCTTCACCAAGCTGGCTGTGGGCCAAAAGAAAAGTCTTCCCAAGACTTACTAAAACCGCATTTATCTTGTTCCCGCTTTACATGCCCCAAACAGTTTTCACAGATGACACTTGGTGGAAAATGCTTTATATGGTCTATAAATTCTGCCATCTCTTCTACGCCTGCTCCAGGCTCCAGTTAAACATGGCAAACAAGAACTATTTGTACGCAAATAAATTATTCTCCTATGGATAAAACTAGACAATGGGGGAGATCAGACACAGTTCAATTAGCTCCTCCATGACAGTAATGAGAAAAATACTCTACCACAACCTATTGTAAATCTAAGAGAAAAGGCTCCAGCGGGGACTTAGCAATCCCTGGGCTAATTGTACATAATTAAACAATACAACAGCACCACTTACAATAATTTCAGTGAAGTTCAATGATACACACATTCACTAATTTTATTACAACATCTGTGATCTTAATTTTTTTATTTGTTACATTTCTGATAGAGGCAAGAGCTCATTTCAGTACAACAAAAAGTGACCTGCATTTTTATGAATAACTTGGTTCCATCAAATTTTAACCAAGTGAAAAGAAGGGAGATTTGATAAAATACCATGAAAAAAAATCTATCCTTATTTGGTTGGAGAAAGTTTTCAAAGAATAAACATATCAGCATGGGGGAAAAAGAGATCAATTTTTGGTTGACTGAAGTAAATTGAATATTAATCATGAATGTGGCAAATAGCTCCAGCTGGGAAGGGGAAGGAAAAACAGACTTGAAAAATTAAGGTGCTCATTGCTTTGTAATTTACCAGAAAGCATTATTTAAAACAAAAACCTTAGAGCTGGGGAAAAAAAAAAAAAAAAGGTCAATTATCACCAAGCAACATTTTCCAGTATCTTTGGGGTTTTCTGGGGGGTGCGGGGGGTGTAATTCTCACTTCGGTCAGCCTCAGGTGACTTTTCTAATTCTTCTGCAGTTCAGTCACCAAGCTGAAGTGTCAAATATTTGCACGGCTCTGACTTTTACAGAAGTTTGCTTCTCTTGGTCACAAATCCTCCTTTCCCACCCCTCTCACCCAAGTGACTGCTGTCGCCATTAGATCTCTCAGTTATAAAACATCACCCATTACCTTTTTTTTCCTTACTGCAAAAGCTTTATCATCTACAGCACTGATGAAATGTTCTTCCAATGCCACCAAAAGAGCACCCCAAGCTCTGCTCCACCTGAACAAGAGTAAATCACACCACAGAGAAGCCACAAAGCCATGAGCAGAGATGCTCATGCTCATCTTTCCAGCACCTCTTTCCCCAAAGGTGCTGGGCTTAACATTGCCTCATTCTGGCCTCAGTGACGGCTTCCAGCTAACAGCCCTGACAGGGGACAGTCCCCTGAGAGTTTAGCATGTACATAAAGAGCTCAGTTTTTAAGCTAAATTGGAATAATCCATTTGCCTTTCACCAGGGGAATAAGATTGCCCTGTTCACTGTAATACCTGGTGGCTGTATAGTTTCAGCTTGTATCAGTGGTCCTAAGAGTTGCTAAAGATAAACAGCCATCTGGTTTCAGTTTGCCATTGCTCCAGTGGGTAAGTTTTAGAGGTCTCCTGAGGAAGACTTAAAAAAACATAAATAAGGTAGAAACCTCTGAATGGAAACAAGTGGAATTAAATAAGGATTTTTTAGTGACAAGGATGATTATGTGCCACCTTGTATTTCTAGGTTCAACATCTTTGCCAGGCACCCAGAAGAAGAAAAGGAGCAGAGATCTTAACATTAGATGAAACAACTGTGTGCTAAAGGTGAATGGGTGGCTAGGGTGAGAGCCAGCTTGAGATGGGGAAACCTGGATTGCTGCCTCTAAAGAGGCTTTCCACACCCTAATCACAAGCAGGAACAAAGCTGCCCGTTACGTACACTCAGGTATCAGGTTTGCCAGGATCCCTGGGAGAAAAGTCTCTGTTTGGCCATCACCACATGCAAACCATGGAGCAATCCAGTAAACGTTCATCGGCAGAAGGCAAAGGGGTTTCACGGCGACAGCCTCAACATAAGGGACTGTAAAGAGGCTTTCCACACCCTAATCACAAGCAGGAACAAAGCTGCCCGTTACGTACACTCAGGTATCAGGTTTGCCAGGATCCCTGGGAGAAAAGTCTCTGTTTGGCCATCACCACATGCAAACCATGGAGCAATCCAGTAAACGTTCATCGGCAGAAGGCAAAGGGGTTTCACGGCGACAGCCTCAACATAAGGGACTGTGGTTTGTCCCCCACTCGTATTTAGGAAAAGAGCACGTATGTCCCACCTGTCCCTCCTACCAGTCTCGTTCCACAGTTTGCCCAGTTTACTGCCTCTCTTTCAAGAAGGCAGACCTCTGGGGAAGAGTATCAAGAGCAAATCACAATCAGTCTTCATAAAAAACAACAATAAAGGGAAAAGGCAAGACTGCCCACAGCAGCTGGCAGCTTTTCCTCCTATTACTTCTGTGGGCTGCACCACACAGATATTCTCCTCTCTCTCTCCTTATCTTGCCAAGCAAGCCAGGAGACGTCAAAGAGGATGAAAGAGAAACTGAAGCTCAGAAATAATAGGCAATGAATCTGAAATTTGAAGAACAGCCTTTTTTTTTTTCCCCTGGAAGTATTGTTCCAAGCAGTATGGGCTTGTAAAAGTCTAATCACTTCCCATCCAGCTCATCAATCACAGAAGGGAACTGGCCCCTCACACAACAGAGTGAGCCTCAAATTGGCTCCCACCAATAATAAACGGTAGTGAAGAAGGACAATCCCTTCAGAGGATTGTTTAATAAATCTTGTCTAGACAGGGAACACAAGAGAAATGGAAAAGATTTCTTGGAAGACCGTGGCCATTCAGTCCCGTCCCACTCACGTTATTGATACAAGCTTGCTGCGATACCTTAATGTGAATTTTCTTATTTTGATTCTTGTTATTCAGCATCACCCAAAATTAAACACTAAACTTGAAATATTTAAAACCAGGTGAAGGCAGTAATTGAAGCTGATAGAAATTGCATGCTGGCACTTTCCCCGCTGCGTGTGCTTGCCTGGCTGCAAAAATGCCAAGGAGACACTGTTGCTACTCCTCTATTTTCAGCAGTTGCTGACATTTTCCTGTAATTTATTTGCATTTTCTCCTCTTCTTAAAAATATCACCACCAGTACTATTCTAATAATAAACCAATGGCTCTTGTGTCCCAAAGACCTTTCAGCAGAGGACTATTTCTGCCAGCTAAGGGTGCCTAAGCTCAGTGCACACAGACGGCTTGCGGAGCGTATACCGTGTAAAACCTACCCAGCTGCTCACCTCGTTACGCTCAGCACTACGTTACCCTTTGGTTTCCCAGCCATACGCTCTTCTCTCGGTAGCTTGTCCTTTCCAGTGCAGGGGCCCAACTATCAGCTACCAGCAAAAATCCCATTCCAGTCTGTATCCGGTGTCTTTTTTGATGGCTTCCTTCTCCACTTTTATCTGTCAGAAGTGCTAAAGACTCCCACGAGCCATAAAGTGTTTCTGACATTCATGGCTTTTAGATCCTGGGTTTCAAAGAACCGCTGAAGGTTATGTTGATTAAGCCCAAAAAAAAACGTATTTCTAGAAAGCTGAAGCTTAAATAAAAAAGGTGTTTTGCTGTCACAGTCATCAGCCAAAACTGTTACTGAACCAGAGCATATGGGAGCCGAAAGCCATCAGAGAAATGTGTGATGTTGCAGGCTGCTAAGATTTGCTCTCTCCAGCAGAGATCAGAGGCAGGGAGAAGCAGGAGAGGCATTCAGCTCAATTAAAAAATAAACAAATAAAAACAAAGCCTTGTATTGAACGACATGATGGCCGATTACCCACCAGTTAAGCGAGGGCAAAGAAAAATCATTGCCTCTTAAAAGTGCTCTCAGAAAAGAGCCCTTCTTGTTTGTCAGAGCCCCAGAGGGGCACTCCGAGGTGCCTCTGGAGGATGGAGCGCTTCGATTGTTTATCTACGGAAACAAGAGGAGCCTTTACTGGGAGCTTCCCTGAAAGCCACGATGAAGCTTCCTTATTTTGCTTTTGAGAAGTCCCTGCTAACCAGACAACAGGGTTCATCCTTCTGGCAAATTACCAGCCAGTGAATGGTGTCTGCAGCAGATCCGATAAACATCTGCATCTGCTATGAATTCATGGCATGATGCAGCATTAAAATTTCACGGGAGAAAAAAAAAAATTGCTCAAGGAGCTGTCGCGTTTGAGCTCCTTGCAGTTGCAGGGATAGTTACGGGCAGCAGACATTGCCGAACTGCTAGTTGCTTCACCTAACAGAATTTCAGCCTTTATTAGATGTTAAAAGGTATATAATTTCCTTCCAGAGGTCAGAGTTAAAGCTCAGCGCTTTAGGTACAGCGCTTTGGCAAGGGCTTTAATAAACAAGTAAAACTTTAAAAGGATCAAAGCCGAAAACCAGGACTACGTCTCACAATCTGAAGGCACATTTGGAGAAATGTGACCTTCTATGGGAGGAGCAGAGGTGCAGAAACACAATCAAAATAATTTCTTTTTAAACTGCCATCTCGGGGACTGAGAACTCTATTCGAAGTCATTTAAATAAATAGGTGTTTTATAACTCCTGGCTGCAGGCTTAGCTGGCTCTGACGTGTCTGTGCAAGTGTGCTCAGATTACCTTATTTGAAATGGGTTCCATTCACCACTGATCTTTTCAATTTCACAGCCATACTGTCAGGCTAATCGAGCTGAGGACACCAGCCCAAGCACCGATGTGGCGTAAGGTCTCTCGGAAACAGTTGCTCTGCACCTCCCAACATAGGACCATGAGGAACCACACAACTTTCCCCTCTCCCACTGCTCTGCCTAAGGAGAGATAGAAAACTACTTCACGCAGGTTGCTCCAAATCCTTTCTCGGAAATTAAACGTACCCCTGGTAGTTTACTCCTCCCTGGTGCCCAAAAGCATACAGACATCAGCTACAGATCTGCAGCGGGATCTCTACTGTGCAAATCAGGTATTTCACATCGCTGTGGCGGAAATCTAACAAGAACAAGAAATGGTAGCAAAGCAGGTGCAAAACAGTTGGATGAAGGGGGACTCTTCCCGCCTGGAGCCGATGCCTCTTCATCTTGGGGTGTCGCAGGACACAACACGGCCCCCTCTCCCCTCCCCAATGGAAGACAGACCGAGCACACCAGCTCCCAGCGCACCTCCTTGCTCCCAACAGCACCCTTGGGTTTCGTCGCCCACTCT
>NW_010407548.1:0-12717 GCF_000710305.1 Buceros rhinoceros silvestris | reverse complement strand
CTTTCCCTAAGCATCACGTTTCTAACGGAAAAGGTGACCAAAAGCATGCAGAGTCAAGGGCACAGAGAAGCACCCGCTCGCGCTAGGAGCCACAGGCTTCAAACCTCTGCACACTGAGAACGCAGTATGGAGGTAAAGGACACGAACGTTGGTATTTCCCACCAACTCCGAGTACTCATTTCACTCCATCTCAGAACAGCAGAGAACACGGAGCACATACAGGGTTGAACGCTTGCGGCAGGAAAAACTGTGGAACCTTTTGGTAACCGGTGTGCAGTGCCTGCATGGCTGCAACCCATGAGAGGCAAAGCATACCTATAAAGTACCTTTTCTATTAAATAAAGCCAACACGTCTGGGTCAAACACCAGGATTACAAAGCCAAAGCAAAACGGTATTTTAACATTTCAACCAAGATTTGCTTTTTGAGTACTTGCAGCCAGCTCTGTTTAACCCTACGCTGCTCAGGCACACATCCACTGACACAAGCTGAATCGATCCCAAAGCAGACAATGGCAGGGCTGCTGCCAAAGATGCAAACATATTGATGCTGGTATAGATTTAAACGAGCTGGAGTTGCTCTGCCCCAGGAAACGCTGGCTTGCCTGCTAGGAACACCTGTAGCGATGCCATGATTTCGTGATTTGAGGACTTTACTATTTCATCAGCATAGTCTAGGCACGCGCCAGCTGCGCATGCACCAGATGGATTTGCCAGGCGAGGGGTCTTCATTGCAAATAAAGCAAAATTTCTCATTTGCACCAGCCAATAATGGAGAAACTTTTGATCAAACTGCCATAACAACATCAAGGAAAAGACTACGTGAAAACACTTGCTGTGCAGTGACTGGATTTTCTTGCACACAACACACAATGCTTCCTGAGAGGCTCTAACCATACGTACTTGATTTTACACATTTGATCAGTCTGAGCGATTTTTGTGTCACCCAACCAGGGACACTTATAGGCAGTACGAGAAATAAGTGCCCTTTTAATCGTGTTTTATTCTGATATATATGCATTGTTCTGCTAAAATAATTCATTGTATCCTAATGAAATGAGCATGACTTTCTGCAGGAATGAATGACTACTCACTCCCCGGTGATGGGTATTTATGTGCAGGGACGGAGGGTACGTAATGGAAGATCTATTGCTAGCGCCTGAACCCATTTTATCTTCATTTCACATGATATGAGTGAACCGAGTGTTGTTTTGGGGGTATAATTGATCTATAGCTGAAACAAATCAGTTCTGCAGCTAAGTGAGGAGATGAAGTAGTGGATAATCTGCAGTTTAAAACCAGCTGTTCTGCCGAGATCAAATGATTGCTTTGGCACTGAAATGATTAGCTGACAAGGAGGAGCGTTTCAGCATCCGCTGTCATTACTGGGCACCGCTGCTATAACCTCTGGCCACACCGACGCTGGGCACCAGAGCTAATTGATGGCATGGCTGGGATCAGCTCACAGTTTGCTCAATTGATAGACCTCATCTGGCCTCAATTACAAATATCAGCGTTTTCAGGAAACAAATAGGCAGAGGAGGTGGGAAGGAGGACACCCAACCACCGGCCAAATAACTGTGACTGCAACAAATGCCAGGAAAATGGTTTTGGTTTAAGCTGCACGGCTGCGTCTACTCTCTGCAGTAGTTTTAACACAGCATAAATATTTGCCAACATATTCCTCTTATTTCTGTCTGCTTGCACATCTCTGTCAACTACTGAGAGCCAAAATTCAGTCCCTTTCCACAGCGGCTTTCCATAGGGATTCCTGCAATGGCTGTTCATTTTTAACAGGTTTCTCTATTTTAGACAGGTACCACCAGCTCATAAGAACATCACATGAGGGGTAAAGAAATGCAGGGAGGACACAGATTTGCAGTTGTCTTTTCTTTTTCCTTAATCATCTTCTGCGCTTTCAACTACAAGAGCCTTTTCCAAATAACCTGAAGGTAACTGAAGTTGCACAGCAGATGGAACACAAACACGTTCACTTAACCAGGCTGCAGAGACCAGCTACTACAGCAGCAGGGTCCTTCTGCACCAAGCTCGCCAGCTCAGAGAGTGGATGGGTGACCCATCTGCAGAGCGCACTTCCTTCCTCTTCTTTTCAATCCATCATTCATCAGACTCCAAAGAATTTAGAAACAGTATTTCCAAAATGACAGCAATCTCTAAGACCTAGTAAGTCAGGTTTTCCACTCCCGCATCAAAGCAAGACAGCTCCTTACAACAGATGTATTTTCTTCTAGCTGGTCATCAGCAGAGTGAAAAGGAATGCAGTAACATCTGCTTCCCAAAGAGGGTACCCCACTCTTTTGCAGACACAGCCATTAACTCCCTGATATTCATTATGGACTTTCCTTTCTAAGGCCTTCACTCCGCACTCCGCTGCTGAACGATGACCTGGCATGATTATTCCTGAGGTACGTATTACACAGGGTTGTTGCTTTTGATTTACAGCCGCAATACAACACATGCCTCACTATCTCTTTCACTCCTTCCTGCCCTTCAGCCCTTTAATGGAAGGGAAGGTGATGAGTATGGAGCTGGGGGGTTGTTTTCAGAAGCCCCCTTCCAAATTCAAGGCAGGAAGGGACCTTCTGTATATAAACCAGTAACATTGGTACGAAAAGGATTTAAAGCAATGGTGTTCCATATCTCAAACCGCCCCATTTAGAGGCAGTAGGTTTCCTTGTCAGTGTTTCCCAGATCATCCTCTGCAGCAAGATGCAGATACTTCCACCATCATCATGATTACCCAGAATTATAAAACAACTTATAATGTTTTACAGCTTCTTTGCTGACAAGTATCTCAATCAATGCTAGAACATCAGAAATGAGAACAAGTGGCATGATAAGGCTGTGGCCACCATTCAAGCTTTTGAACCACTTGTCTATGTCCATTCCAACCTATTCAGATGGACAGCATTTACTTCTAGGGTCTCACCTCCACCTTGGGCTCATTAGGGTTGCTTTCTTAAAGCACAAGCACAAGTTTTTTTTGTTTTTTTCACAATTTTTTTTTTTTTTTTTTGTTTAACCTCTCTCTCCAGTGAGCAACTGTTCTGGTTTGATTTAGAACAGCACTCATTCTGTTCAGTGCTGTCACTTTTCAGCTCAGTGGCAGCACTTTCTGAAGTTAATGGCATATTCTTGCAGACAGTGTCTGCTTCAAGAAGTGACAGCGCTTGATGGTTACAGTCACCACCAAGGATTGGGATGCAGAAAGGCTCTTGCTGATACTTGCTCCTGTGAAGACCAAGGTCACTGCTAAATCCATGTCCCACGGTGGGGTCAGTGAGTGAGAGGCAGCACCTGCGGGGAGGAACGGGCAGGACAGGTGACCCAACACTGATCAACAAGGTGTTCCATCCCATAGACGACATATTTGGTATAAAGCTGAGGAGTCACAAGGGTCAAGCTCTCTTCTTCAAGGTCCAGCGTCCAAGGAGGACTCCATTCTGCCTTTGACTCCAATCCGTGAACTCCTGAATCTGTTTCCCATCTGCTGCTGAGTCCAGTTCAGGACTTTCCCAGTGTCTGCCCACAGCATCAGTGGTGACAGTGACATGGTTGCCATCAGGGCGGTTGGGTTCATTATTGGTATTGTATATATTTAATGTTATTGTTGTTACTCTCATTAAAGCAGTTTTAGTTTTCTTTTCCAATCCATAAGTCTCACTCCCTAATTCCCTTTCTCTTCCCCTGTAGGAAGGGAGGGGGGTTAAGAAAGAGCACCTGTCATTTGTCTAGCGATCAGACCAGCCCTAACCCATGACAGCAACATTAAGCTATCACTAGTATTTTTCCTGCACAAAACAGCGTAGCTTCGTCAAAATCGGCATGGTATTTCTTTCGCCTTTTAACATTTTCATGTTTATCACGTTCAGACAGTACCTCAAAGCAGTTCATTCTTCCCCTCTGTCAGGACTAATGACCACCAAAGGAGAAAAATAAACACTCCATGCTGTTTAATATAGCATAAGGATACTATCATCACTTGGTTTAATTCAAACACAAGTTCTAGAAGTCGATGAGACCAGTTGCACTTAACCACCTGCAGAAGTACTGCATTGAACTAGGGCCTTGTTGCTTTAACCAAAACATCTCGATTTCATCTTTCCGTAACGTCGTCTGACACCAGGGACATCTCACCTGAGAAGACAGAGGTACTTGATTTCACACGCTGGAGGACTCAGCTCTCGGAGCCAGCCTGCACTGTACCGCAACACACACTGCATGCAGTTAACAGAGATAGCCCTGCTGGCTGCTCAGCGGGTTGGGCAAACCCATCTTCAACCCCAAAAAGAAACAGCCACCATCACCTCCTGGCCAGCTCCAGCCTTCCTGGTTCCTCAGATCAGCCCACACAGCGTGACCAGCTTTCATTAGCACACATCCTTGTGAACACTCCCTTCACATGCTATTTTTAAGGTGGACGCTCAGGAAGGCCAACTTCCAGCCTTCCTGGTCCCCTACGCAAGACACCTGTGTGACACATACGGGGCTGTAATTACATGGCCCAGTGCTAGTACCAGGTTTGGGGTGGGAGCATTGCTGTGGCTGAATGCTGCAATCTGCACAATTGTGCTGACACTTCTGAACTACAAAATCCCTCCGGCAGACATCTACAGAGGAAGCCTTTAAAATTGATCCAGTTTAGCACAAAAACTGTTGGCTAAGCCTCCATCTGTCCCTCTGCTCCTCCACCTCTTGACACAGCTTACAGCAAAAGACTTTGCTTTCCCTTTCAAATGTGTTTTAACAGCAATTCAAGCCCATTGATCCAGGACTCTGAGTCAGTGTATTACAACGTGAGATTATTCAGCTCTCTGACAGTTGGTTTAATTTCATTTCATTCCATAGTAAAATGGGATTGAAGGAAGGGATAGAAGAAAAATTGGCAATGTACTGCCCAAATGTTCAGGAAAACAGAAAAATGCCACTCAAAGGAAAGCATAAAATACTTCCACCACTTGGCACAGGCTGCAATGCCACAACTACATGTGTATCTATATGCCTTTCTGTACCTCGTCTGCGCCTCCCAACTTCAATCTCTGTTCCACGGAAAGATTTGAGAGGGTGGGTGGACAAGGAGGAGAATAACTAAGCCTTAATGACACCTAAGCAAAACTTGTCAGTGAACAGCATCAATCAGTGGAGTTTATGCCAGCTCCTAGCTAGGGTTAAGACTAGGCTTGAAAACTCATTACACTCACCATTTGCACCTAATAAGCTCTCCTTGCATGGTTGGAAGAAAACCACTCTTTGCTTTATAACTCAATAAATCCATTTATAATTTAGAAGTGTTTGCAACTAGTTTATTTTTCTGTTGGTTAGTTTAACTTTATGCCACTGTTTGCTTTAGTCCAGCTTCGATTAGGCCAGCATTTCCAATCACACCAGTAGGGGAGAGGTTTACATTTACAAGAGGAAGATCATTAACAGCATAAGGTGGTTGAAAGGGAGGGCGTAATTGGTTTCACTTGCCTAGAGGGAAGATCAGCTTCTGCAAGAAACAACACTTAATTAAGAAGGTTTGCACTGTTTCATTTTTAATAACATCATCTCCTCCACTACCAGTGTTTTTATAGTACCCATCACAGCAGCTTCTGGGTTCTGGATCAGCCACGTGTATTACACAGGCACGCAGCAGCTGACAGTGTCAGACCCCTTAACGGGCAGAGAGAAGAAAGAATCTGATGAGATGCTAAACAATAGGAAAAGAAATAAATTAGTAGTCTGTATTTAATAAAATAATAAAAAAACCCCAGCCTAGATAGAGCCATAAATCTCCACAGTTGCTTTGCTCACATTAAGAATTCAGCTCCTGATCTGCATTTTCATAGATGGCTAAGATTCAGGGCGCCGGGACCAGTTGGAAAGCACAACATATTTGTCTGTCAGACGCATGGCTGGCCATGCACAGGTGAAGGCGGGTCATACAGTAGACAGGTGAGGTGACAGTGCTGGCCCAGAAGCCACCCTGGGCTGACATGGGGCAGCACAGGGATGGAGGCTTACCTGCACCTCCCTGGCAAACATCACCCAAGGGGTAACGTGCTTCCACCAGCATACCGTGATCAAGAAGGGAAGGGCTAGGGTCATCATGGACCCCCCAAAATACCCCACACAGCAGGTTGATAGGAAGGGAACAAGATCCGTGTAGAGAGGAGGAGGAGAAAGGTCTTCCTAGCTATTGCTGATGTTACACGCAGGAACACATCTTCTTGACAGACAGCTCAACAGTTTAAGCAAAGAGCCTCCAGACCAGTCCATGACATTCCAGAGGTGACAGCAGACTTTGTGAACTCCTCCAAGTGCTTTCCCCTACCACTAACATCCTCCACATGCTGCTCAGGCTGAACTGCCGCCAGCAGGCACCCATCCACCATGTTACCTCTGCCAAACCTGGAAAGCCCTCAGTCTGGAGTGGTGAACCCTGTGCCCTGGGCATATTTTTGGTACCAGGACCTCTTGCATCTCAATCTCCCCAGCAATAGGGCTGGGAAGGGGATGGCAATACTGTCAAACGGCAAACATCACTTGCAGCCGTATATCTGGCATCCCATCACAAGAGGGAGCGCTCCCACCTGTGCCCACCTGCACTTGCAGGCACCCCTGTAGCACCCAAAAGCTGCCAGATGGGCTCACGAGGTTCAGAAGGACCAGTGAGGACAGACCTCAGCCTCACATCTTAAGGACCACCAGTGTAGCTCCAGGGCACGGAGCTGCCCCACAACACCCCGCCAGTGCTCTGCTCTGCCTAACAAAATGTGGCTTTGCTGCAACCAAGAAAATGGGATAGCAAGCAAAAAGGGTATTACTGATCTTGAGCACGTGCATGGGTCTGGGTTACTCTGAATAATTTAAATCAGGCTTCTTTTATCTCTCTCCTGCTCCAGACTTGCTACCGTTGCCACACATGTGAAGCAGACAGGCGTCCTGGATGGCTAGAGGTGTGGAGCCTCCCATACAGTGGCAGCTGAAAGGTAAATGTTACAAGTCAATTTAAAGAGAATCCTTAATCACCCTGGGGCTCAAATCTTTCTTGTTTCCTCAAATGATATAGCCAAAGGATGCTCCCCCCAAACTAAAGGGGATGCAGGCAGCACCGTGGGAGAGCTGGGGAAGCTCTTGCTTGCTGCCAACACAATGACGTGGGGAACAAAGCCCCAGGTTGGAATCCATCCTCAAGTTCTCCTGGAGTTGGGGGAGCCTCTCCGAACCCCCCATCTTGTTTGTGTGTGCGTGTCTGTGAAGGAAGGGCCTGTTGACACCACCTGCTAGTTGCCCTACACAGATGACAGAGAGTGTTTTATACAGCAAATCGATCACAGGGATATAAACACAAGGGAACGCAGCTGTTTGCATCTCCAGTGGCTTTGGCAGCTCTCCTGATCATCAGCCCAGCAGCAGACAGGATGTGAGGAGCAGCCCACCAACATCCCCAGCAGGCTCAGGCTCACCTGGAAAAGGGCATTATCTGCAGCCGCTTCTACTACCACCTCCCCCAAAATAATGCTTCCCCTGAGGGTCACACAGCACCTGGCACACACAGGGGCAGAGGGAAGCTTTACAGTCCATCCCCACCTGCATTTCCGCAGCGCACAACTCTCCCCCAAACACGAGTGGTTATGTCAAACTACATCTTTCACACGAAGCCACCAAAAATAATTGCTAAATTAATGGAGCAATAGCTAGTGTACATATACCTGGTTACAGCTTGGCAAACCCAGCACAAGGATTAATTGTATATTAATTCTCTTTCATGTTTGTTTTGCAGAAGCTAAACATTTAATTTGAGCAGAAGAGCATCAGCTCGCCGAGTCATTTAAGTTTCTCTCGTCCAAAAGCAAAGCCCAAACTCCACTGCAGAGCTGACGTGGGCTGCTCGCTGGTGTTACAGTGCTGGTAGGGAGAGGACAAGAGGGCAAAGGGAGGCTGCCAACAGGGGTTTTCAGGAGAGGAGGTTGGTGCTGTGCATGGAAGAGAAAGGAGCCTCCTAGCCCAATTATTTTGCCTGCAGCAATGCCCCAGACAGTTATAAAACTAAAGGAACAGGGCTGGGAGGACCGTAAAACCCAGTCAAAACCTGGCTGTGGGGAACTAGCAAAAGTATTAGCTGCTTTGAGAGAGGAAGCCGCTGAATTTGTAAACGACGTCAAAAAAAGGCTGTGCAAGAGTCAGACTGATGTAGCTGCGTGGCAAGCAAGGCCACGAGGGCAGGGCAAGGAAGAGGTAGGGAGAGGTCTGCACCAAGGGGAAAGGCAGGGAGGGAGGCAGATGGGAGGCTGGCGGTCGCACAGGCAGCTTTCTGCAGGGCAGGGAGAGGAGGTCTGAGCGGGGTCCCTATGCTGCCACGTGGCATCTAGCAGAGGAGATACACCAGCGGCAGCTAGAGGCTTACACCAAAGAGGCCTCGGCAGAGGCACGAATTGAGCAGAACTGTGTCCTGTATCTACCAAAACTGGGTTTAAACCAGACAGGCTGTTGAAAAGAGGGGTTTGGGCATCCAAGGAAGGGAGTCACAGGGGCCACTAAGGGCAGTTCTCAGAGCTACAAGGACAGACACCTGACTGGAACAGCACAGGGAAGTAGACGCTGCAGGCGCGGATGATCTCCTAACAGCTAACATGAGGGTGACAAGCAACTGAAACACAAAACTAACGTGACTTCTCCAAACACACCTACGCCAGAGAGCATGGGATGCCTTTTACCCACAAGCTGGGTGTTTCTGGGAGTGCTGGGGTTGGGATGGAGCTGAGTGAGAGTACATTAGGGACTCCGTGGCATGTGATATTTGTCCTCAAAAGCAGAGAGCAGACACCAACAGCTCAGGCGCTGTCCCACACACCAAGGGACGAGGGCCATGGGAACACCAACTAGCCTTCAGCTAACTCACCACAGCTGCAGCACGGGCTTCCCATTTCACTCCCCACTTCTGAACACAGGACAGCTCTGGGAGACTCTGCAAATCTGGGCTGATCCTCACCCTGGCAAACAATACTCCCTCACCACTTGAGACTGTTTAAACCACGGAGATGATTTTAAGCTACTTTCTGCAAAACCAACAGGAAATGGCAAAAGCACTGTGCTCCTGGAGGAGAGCTGGATCACACATGATTTTTGCAGCTCAATTCTGTGCCCGCTCCACCATCTGAGTTTGGGATCCAACTCTCTTTAAAGACAGCTCGGGCTCACCCAACACAGCTAGCCGATCATGGCCAGGATAAACCATTCTGCCGACAGCAGAAGCACGCCGCTGGCCTCTTGTACCCACCAGCACAGCAGCTGTGTGTCTGCTGTGTGCGCAGGGTGCCCTGGCCAGGTTTTACACAGCAAGTTGGACACGTCCTCCTTCTACCTGGATCTGCATGGCATGCATAACCCTGGCCCTCACCTGCTGGCACTCTATTTGGCTCCTCACGCTTCATTTTCTAACAGGTGAGGTCCTGAGAGGGCAATTACAAATACCTAAATAGATGCGCTTGATTTCCAGGTCTGTAATTACCTGGAGGCCACTTTGCCTCTTGCCAGCCAAGGACAAAACACATGCTGGCAAGGCCCTCCTGATGCAGCACACTGCAGGACAAATACTACAGAGGAGTTGTGCCCAGCAAAGTCCCCCCAAATCTCTGTGTTGGTGTATGGCCAGACTGCAATGCTTTCCAAGCACTTCCAGGGAAATCCACCCTGGAGCCTCTCTTTCAGGAGGACTCCTGACAGGCAACTGCTCCACATCCCGCTCCCTTCCTGCATGAGCTGGGACCTCACTGAAGGCTGTCAGCTGGGAATTAGGATACCATTTTGCTGCAGATGAGGATGCAGGGCTGTGCTGCCAGGCCTTCAGAAGCCATACGTATCATCACAGTGATCTGCCAAGCAAACTGGACAAGGCAATACCATCCTGTCTCTGTGCACCCCTTCCCAACATGTCTGTTCAGACTGCAGGCTCCCTCTGTGCTCACGTCTCTGTTGAGCTCTGATGCTGGAGGTTTCAGAAGGGTCTGCTTAGACCTGTTTTGCTATTGAAAAAAAAAAGCTTGAAAAAAAGAATTACTCGGGGTTTTTTAACTAGAAGCAGCTCCAAGTGCCATGGGGCCAGACAGGACAATTTGTAACAAAATGCTTGCAAACCTTTATCAAGGATAATTAATCACCGGTCATTTTCCTCTATGCTTATGACAATTGGACCTTGTGCACAAATAGTAAAAGACATACAACAAATCAAAACTGATGGATCAGTTTCAGCTCATGCCAATTCCACAACTGCAATAGTGAATGACTGCTTGGGTGTTGCGGTTTGAAAGGGGGGCTGTTCCCCCCACAGAAAGGGGATGCGACAAAATAGTGTGTTTTGGCTGGGAATCCTGCCAAAGCTCATACAGAAAACTTTTGATGCTCATTAATGTGCTGATAAGAGCTCATTAGGCTTTAGTTGGGCTAAGGAAAGATGATAACACATACAGGCTACACATATGAGCGATAGAAGCAGGAACGTTTAATGAGACAGATGCCCTTGAAGAAAAGATCGGACTGGGAAAGGGAGAGAAAGGGATAAGGGAGAATAAATCTCGATCGGGCTGATTTCCACCGCTTACAAACTTCACCCCACACTGGCTCACCACGCCGGGGGGGGGCGGGGAGAAGGCAAAAGTCCGCCCGTAGTCCATTCACCTGCGCAAAGCTCTTGATATAGGAATTTTCTCCTGAGGCAAACCTTTCATGCAATAGAACTCTTCTCCTCTGGGGTGGCTGTAGGGAACTCAGTAAAGGGATGAACGTTGCTTCCAGACTCCCCCACACACACATCTGCGCCGCGGGCCAGCCAGGTTGCATCTTAAGGGAATATCTTCAAATTCTCCTGCGCGTAGGGGCTACTTCATCCGCCGCAGGAACAAGGGGTACCGCTGGGTCCATCCATCAGGGCAAGACAGTTCATTAGACCACCCCCGCCAGGAATCGGCAGAAAACGGAGAAGGTCCTACCCATTCTGCAGAAGGAGTCTTTTACTGCTTCAGGGAACTAGCAGGTCTTGGACGTGTCTTTCTCTCCTTGAAGGTCTCCAGTCCGAGGGCGTAAGATACAGGAGTCCTCCACGGCATATCTGATAGAGCCGCAGAGCACGGATGAGATAGGGAGGAGGGCAGATAGAGCAGAGAGGGGGAAAGCAAGATGGCAAAATGGCATTGAGTCTTCTCGGCGCACCCCCTTTTATGACTTCATTCACGGAGGCATGTTCTCCTTCCCAGAAGCTTGGGAGAACCACAGCTCTCTGGGAAGAAGAAAGCCAGACAACATGAGAGCATCCGGTTCCTCCATGTTGAACCCAGGGGACAAACTCTTGCCACCGCTGCCCTAGCAGTCTCACCCCCCTGGAAGGATTTCTCTGACCCAGTCTTACTCCAAGGCTATAACACAACCAGAAGCAAAAATATGTAAAACCCAAATGTCCAAATTCCAACTCCTACCAAGTATAAATGTGATTGTAAAGAAAGCACTTAAGTAGGGGCTGGCACAGGTTTTCACCAAGCAGACGGCTACGTGTGCTGACAAAGCAAAGACGGGGCTATATGTCTTTGCAGTAACTGCAGCGGCTAGAAAGCTGCCCACCACGAAACATCCATCCTCTTAAATGGCAGCTGCCAGCGTAGCTGTGGCTGACGGTCTTACAGAGGCACCACAGAGGAAAACAAAAAAAAAGAATTTATTAAGTGATGGTAGATCATTTCTGAAGGCCGTTGATTGCAGTTAGAAGTAAGTTTCTTAATCATTTAGGAGAGTTATTGCAGGGAACAGCACAGACCTGTGGTCATGTCTTCAAAAATAAATAATCTGAATTGGTTAAATAAACTCCAGGCGCAAGACAACAATTTGCTGCCTGAATTGCTAAAAGCCTCAGGATTAGTCAAAAATAACTCCGTTTACCAAATGTGTTTAACAGAACAAGAGTATTCGCAGAAGATTGTTTTGTGGTACACTAATTGTGTATTTTATTTTGAAAACTGAATACGGAGATGCTATTAAGAAACAAAACCTGTCCTCAATGCAAACTGTCAGCTTCGCCACGCGAAACTACAACAGCTTCTCACTTCCAAAAGCACAGTCATTTACAATATGAACCAGTGCATGATCTGAGCTTTTCTTAAGATTTTTTTTCTGAAATCCAAAGCAGGGAAATAAATCTCAGCTCTAGCCTTGACAGGACTCAAGACATGCACCAGCTCAACCAGCTTATCTAGTTTCATAGAGCAAGTCCTAGCACAAAAGCCTGGTCTGTGTAGTTAGTTGAAGGGTGCCAGTCGGTTGGGAAGCAGCAGGAGATGGAGCCCGACCTCTCCCCTCTGTCACTGCCCACTGGCTGGGTGAGCCTGGACATGCAACAGGGACAAGGGTGCTGCTGGGGCCTGTTTTCCACGCAATTTTTTGTCCTGCCCAGTTCAATCATGCTCTTGGAAACATCAGTGCCTGTTAAGGGTTGAGGGACCGAGGTACCCACTCCTCGATTTACCTTAACGGAATCCCTCTATCCTTATAGGAAGGGATTTAATAGGGAAAGGAAGAAATTCACACCTCGGTCTGCTCGGATAGCTGAAACAAACTTTAATATACAATAAAGCCACACAACTATATTCTATATGTATGTGATTACAAACCAAAAGGGAAAGGGGAGGGAACAGTGAAAAAAAAAGAAAGTAGTGAGTAGTGAATGT
>NW_010407547.1:14001-21441 GCF_000710305.1 Buceros rhinoceros silvestris | reverse complement strand
TCCTCCATGTTGAACCCAGGACAAGTACTTACTTTCTGGGTTCTCAATTCACAGGAGCAATAAATTAACCAATTTCTGTGATTATCATCTATGAAAGGCAAAAACTACATAATGACTCCATGGGTTTTATTACTGCAGCTGTTCTAGATTTTCTGTTAATTACCGATCTGGGAAAAATAAATGTTTTGTTATTGCTCTCACATGGTTCAAGGAATATAAGCAACAACGATAAACACAGAGGTGGGGTAACCCAGTAGAATTGCTGCTTTTTTTTTCCAATGAAATGTACCTGTTTAGAGGTTAATTCTGGATTCTGAAGAAATGTAGCATATATAGGCATTGTTTATGCAAGTCCATGACAGCAGGCATTTTAAAAAAATGGTCACCAAAGAAATTACTAAAGACAAACTCTACTTTTGGTAATTTTTTCTTGATAATATATTCCACCAGCAAAGGCAGATAGAATGGACTGAATTAATGCATCATTCTACCCAGGAATAGACAGAGCATCTTTCACGTGAGCTCCATTACTTTTACGGAACTCAAAATTAAAGAGAGTACCTTTCAGGGCAGATAATCTCCAAAACATGCCATGACTCCAAATGGCAGAAAGTCGGATAGCTTTCCCGTAGCTAAATGTTTTGGATCAGCTCAGCAAGAATGAAAAGAAGCAATAAATTCTTGGACAGGAAAAGGAAGGGGAAACAATATTTTTCAATGTGAAGAAAGAGGGATAGACACATTTTCCAAAGGAGCCTTCTTTCAGTTCCTGCTGCTTAAAATGAAAAGCTTCTGGAAAGGACTTGCTAGCTCCACCACGTACAGAATGAAGTTGAATAAATCAGGTAAAAACAAGTGCAGAATGAAGCTGTTACTAGGCAATCTCAGCAGGCAAACTGTGCAAGTTGGTCAAACCAGTTCAGTAGGAAAAGCACTGCCTTAAAGATGCACAGTGGGTGAGAGGTTCAAGGCAAGGAAAGATTCTCCCTGTGGAGAAACTGAGTGAATTTTCTTGCTGTTTCATGAATAATAGTTGTGCCTCATAAGAATGGAAACTTGTTCATACAAGCTACATTTGCACATAAATCAAATTTCAAGACATCTTAAAGAATTTTGTAATAACCTAATCTTGCAACTGAAGAGACATGACTACCACTTTGTGAATGTGTTAAAGGATGTGAGCTCATAGGAATGCAAATAGGGGCCTTATGAACAATGAATTTATTCCTCTATCTTCTCTCCTATGACTCAAAACGACATTGATCTATGATAGTTAACGCTCATACCCAGTGACCTCCAAAACAGTGTTGCTGGGGACACACAATAGGAAATAAGCAGATAAAGCTCGAATATTAAAATCTATCCATACCAAACCTATTCAGTGGCATCACTCCTCTTATAGCAGGTGAGGGCCAAAACCAACACCCTACAGAATGGGCACCTGTTTAATTTTATGCCGGAAAATCTAAGTATGTGCCTTTTGAATAATTTTTGCATACATCATTAATAAGCTGCACCCAAATTTTACCTCTTTTCTTGTGCCTTTCAAGTGTACATTAAGCTATGTACTACAACTGATATTTTTTGGAAATTACTGTATTCTGTTTCATCTTTTCTCCCTCTTCTTAAAGCAAATATGATGAAGTATTTTTAATAAAATCTTAGCACTTCAAAGCCATTTTGAACATAAGGTCACAGTCTAAAGTATATTGAGACCCACTGAGCAGGTGTGCAGCTCCAAAATTAAAATTTAAAAACATCCAATCTTGAACACCTAAAAATTATTAGACATCTAAATATGTACTAAGGCACTTAAGCAAGATGTCTGATTTTCAGAGATAACAAGTACCTGTAGTTTATCCTAAAATCATCCACATTTTGAGGAAAATGTAGAATTATACATATATTTGAAGTTCTCTGAATCTGAGAAGTTCTTTTACATGTTTCATTCAGAAAAAATACCAGAAGCTGGTGTTACAGAATATCCAAGAGTCCAACAGAATAACAATCTTGGTAAATAAGGAAGGGGAGAGATACTTTTATGAAGCTGCTTCACAGATCAGCAAGTTGTCTAATACGCAGCCTAGTAAATTTGCTTTGGAAGGAGTACAAGTTGATAAATCTCCCTTGCTATGCTTTCTGTCGATTGATATGATAAGACATATTTTACTTAAAATTAGGATTGTCTGAAGCTCAGTGGATTTAATTATTTGTAATTATCCAGTTGTTGTCAGTATGTGGCCATTTTATGACAGTGGTATCTACTGTGTGGGTCAGGTTCAACTGTATATCTTTTCAAACACAGAATTAATGTACTATTGATGAAACCATTACTAGAACCAAATTAAAGTCTGGGCTGATGTATTGGTCCTCAGGGTGCTGTCAGACATGAAAGGAGTAATTAGTATTCATTACTTCATACTCTGCAACATTCCAATTATTAATGAACTTCAACTGCTGGACTGCACAATATCTATCACAAATACCTTTCTAGTCTTTCTTTATTAGGAAAAAAAAAACCAAAGTGCCTGATACAACTCCTGAAATAAACAAATAACAGAAATTAATCCAGAATAGCAAGAGTCTGCTTATTTGGTAATAAAGGGGTATATATATTACCAGTGCACCATAAAGGGGACCTGCTGCATCTTCAATGCAGCTTGATTGTGTAATGCTGCTTGAAATATTCACCAGAAGAAACTCTATTTGAATAGCTTCATATATTTGCGTTCTTGTCTGTGTGTACAGCTCTGTTGCGTTACATGGAAGCCTTTCCTAAGTAAATACAAAACTATATTGCTGTGACCCCTGTCCTTTTCAATTCAACTTCTTTCTATTGTTTTACATTCCTCTGTCGCACCTTATAGACTTGTCAAGAACGTGCAATTTCTCATTTCTCTTTTAGACCAGTATAATTCTAATTTTCAGTAGAGTTTCTTCACTACAGACTCTAAACAGCAAGCTATATGGTCTTACACTGAAGCACTTCAAATATCAGAATAGAAAAATGTAACAAAGAGGAATCATTTCAAGATCTCACAGTGCAGGAAAAGAGTGCATCTTACAGGAGCTTCATCTATGCAAAGAGATTTGAGCTGTTGTGTATTGCTTAGATTTACTGTGCAGGCACCAGTGCTTGAAATATGGGGGGAAAGAAGGGAGAAAAAGCTTGGGTAAAAGGAAAATGGACAGGAAGATATGTCCAAAACTAGATATCATTTTTATTTAACCTTTCTTTCATATTTTCTCTTTTAACAATCTGAAACTGTGCAAGCACTCGAAACACTCTTTGAGTAACATTCAAGACCCATCCAGAAATGCTTCAGGGGTATCTATCTTTTTATCAGAACAAACATCATATTCTTCAGCATCAGGAATCTAGATTGTTGATGCGTTGTTTGAAAACAGGAATAGAAAAGAGGAATGTTTTCAGGCTTAAAAATAAATTCACATTTGGGCAGAGACAGTAACATTGCTTATCAGTTTATCAGATGAATAATATTTAAGGAGGTTTACTGAGTTTACTCTCATGCAACCACAACATTATTCTTTAGGTTGACAGCTGCACTGAAGACTCAGAAACAATGTTGGAGGTTTTCAAGAGAAGTGATAGAAAACACTACAGACTGAAATTCTCTTGCACCAAGTACAAGTTCTTTTATTTTTCCTATTATCATCCTGAAAATGTGTATCTAAAGGTATCTTAATTAGATCTTAGGAAATATTTTTCATGATTTTTTTCTAAATTTGACAACAAGTTTTCAAAAATTAGGGAAAAAGGAGGCATGGGATTGGAAGATGACTTTTACAGACATCCCTCACAGAAGATCAGAACATCACTGTACCATCTATTATTCCTGACACTGCAGTGCCAGGACAGGGAAAACACATTAACTCAGCCTTGCACTACTCAATTCAAATTTGAATCTCCCACTCGAATGCCCAGCTACAGACCTCTTGGGTGCAGCTCACATAGATGTCAGAGCTGTAGCCCTTTCATTGGGAGGAAGAGATCAGAACGGTCCTGGTACTTGGGTATTTGGAGCACTCACATGAGAAATGGGGCATGTGAGTTTTGGTGCTAGCAGACTAGGTTGCTGGGTAGAAGAGACACTGCTGCTACACCTGCCTTGATGGATTTGTGAACACTATTAACTGGACTGGTTTGATGCACGGGACGTCGGCAACAGTACTGGTGTAAAAGGTCCCCATCTCTGCCTTGCATATTTCTACCCCGTGTTGTACCATAACAGTTTTTCCTCATTGACCTTACTTCCCCCCACTCCCCTGCTTTTTCGACCAGTTCATTGACTTGTTTCATGGGGTGACCCAACAAACAATTATGGCAACACACTGTAAAGTGGAGGCATGGTTTTCTTAAGCTGATACTCAGCTGGAAAAGCCTATACTGTTACATCCAAATAGAGCCTGTAATTTCCAATGCTTTCCCTTTTGCTATACATGCCTAACGTGGAAATTAAATATTTTATTTTCTTTTGAGCCCAGTTATAATATATGCTCCTCCTTGTTTTGTTCCTTTTTTGAAGTAAAAAAAAATTATTTTCTCTTTGCATGGAGAAACTCACACATGTTTATATTGTATTTTGAGTCCAACTTGTGAATGGAGAAATTTCTTATCTAATCAGATGCAGATACCCACTCATCACCAGTTTTTAGCCACTGCATTTTAAAAAGAAATAACTAACTTCATGAAGGAAGATGTGGTGATCAAAGCAATAGAGATCCAGTTGTCATGGAAAAATTCTGATGACTGAAGTATACTTACTTTCCGTTTTTAATTCTATGTCTTCAAGCAGGGGATCAGGTGTGGGGTCAATAGATTCACCCATGTTTTCAATTATTACAGTCTCTCCACAAGCCAAAGGTCTTTCAATGATCTTCAGAAAACCTAACATGAAAAATAAAGTAATAAACCCTGTATATAACTGCTGGTTATAGAAAGATTTCATTTATATAATAGAATTGGGGGAAGTTCTTCTAAAAGAACATGGTTAAGCTATGCAAAACTGTTCACAAAGTATTTTCCAGTGGTTAAGAGTTTGGCAGTTTTGAGTTCAACACCTTTAAACAAAAAAATAAATTGCTGGGGCTTTTCTTATAAGTAAATATGAGGATATAGCCCCACACTGAAGACACTGGAATTCACATAGAGAAGCTGAGGGAGCATGTATTTTAGCTCTTGTTATTTTTTAAATTTTATAGTTTTGTGTAATAGCTTTTGGTATATCCTCATCTAAACAATAAACACATTCTTGAAAGTTTAGAATGTGAATGACTTAGAACTCTCTCAACGGCACTGATAAGAGAGTGGATAATAGTGGAAGTATCAGTAAGGAGACGATATAGCTTCAGGCAGAAGGGTACTACAGGGTATGAATGAAAAAATTACAATTATTTTGAGGGTAGGAGAAAGAATGTAAAAAAAATGAAGGCAGATGAGGGAAAAGAGCTCACTCAGAGGAGGAGACAGGTTAAATGATTAACACCTACTTTAAAAGTGAGGCATTACTCTGTCCATTTTCTGCGCTGTGTAACCGTGTGCTCTATCCAGAATTCAGTAAAATAAACTCGGATAGCTCCTTGAAATGGAGCAGTCAAATTTTACCTAGTCATCACCCTAGGTCAAAGTAAACATGAGAAAAAGCTATGAACAGATCAACTACACACAAGTGCCATCAACTTACACAAAATTCAGTAACAGCAATGAGAATTTAAAACATGTTTGGTTACTAGGAAAGGACCTGCTACTGGTGTTTGCCTTGAATGCCATATACTGGGTTGAATCTTCTTCTCTGTAAGAGCACATGGTATGCTCTGCTGACTAAACCGTACAGTGTAAGTAAGGTCATATCATCAGGCTTTAGCACCTCACCTATTGAAAAAGTGATTTACCCCTCACAAGAAGCACGCCCCAACTTCCACTTTATTTCCTCCTCAACACTTGAAAACAGCATTAAAAAGGCTTCCTCTCAATGGTCATTTTAAATGGAAAATGATGTTATGGATAAATAAGTGGCCATGTTGTAACATTTCAAGTCTTCAAGCAAGTGCATTGAATAAACACCAACCCTTACAAAAATTACAGGAACTTGAGGGCAGTAAACGTGAAAGCCATTCTTCAGCATGCACATACCCTTTCTGACCTAGACATATGACTTTAAGGTCAGCCCCATATTTATTCTCTACCCATATAATTCCCTGTTGCTGGGGATCTATCATCAGAGGCCAGCACTCACAGTTTGTTAGAATAGTGGCATTTTCTGTTGACATCCTATCACCAGGCAGTCCTTCCTTACTCCAACGCTACAACTGTAGCATCATTCGTCAATGTGGCAATTGGGTCCAGGCTCTCTGTCACAGGAATAGGAACCTTTGAATGAGAGTGGAATATAATCATCCAGCAAGGTTACCAAGCAGCAAGACATGACTCAGTGCAATGCACAAGATAACCGGACTGATATAAATTAAGGCTTTCTAGGCAGAAAAATGAAGACGATTCCTGTGGAGTTTTAGATGCAAAAGAATGTACTAGGAAATGTGATGAGAAGCAGCTTAGTATATTTGTAATATTTTTAAAGAGGTGTTTTCATTTAAGATATTTACTTCATAACAAATATTTATAATTTAAAGGTTAAAAAACCACCATTTATTATAAGTTTCAGCGTATACGGATTCTGATATTGCAAATTCCATGCTTTTATATGCTCTTGAGCAAGTATTTCTGGAATGTAAATCAGTATTTATCCACACAAAAATTACAAAAACAGGATTCCCATGGTATCTTATTAAGATACTTCACTATATGATAACAAACTCAAAAGCTAGAGAACGGGACCACGTCCAGGGGCAAAGCCAACCTTGGAGCTCCCTGGGTGGCACCAGCCCTGGCAACGCTCTTGTGCAAGTGCCCATTCGCTAAGAAGGAAGTTGCAATCTCCATGCACACCACAGAAGCTGTCAGACAGCCGTGCTGGCTGGTATTAGCTTGTTGCAGACATTTGCAAGGAGATGAAACGGAAGAAGAAATGGAACACCTGAAATCAGTGCTTACTGAATGGGTATGGGTGGGAAGGGAAATGCCTAATGCAACACCACAGAGTAAGAGAGTGAATAACTAATTTAGTTGGGGAAAAACAAAAACGGCAAGGTGGGGGGAGTGGGGTTAGTGGAAGCATAAAAGAAGATCTATACTGGAAGTCTGGAATTAAATTTTTCCTCACTGAAGCAAAGGGCAAACCCCCACCAATTCCTTCATGATGTTACCTCAGGCTTCCTTGTTTGTGATTTCTGGATTGAACTCTAAACCCATAAATTAAAGCAAAGCACAGCGTCATCAGTATTTAGCCTGAACTGTCTCCTGCCCTGTTCAGAAATGTTTTAGAAACTCTTCCATCAATCAAAATTCTCCTCTTCCCTACA
>NW_010407547.1:421-13894 GCF_000710305.1 Buceros rhinoceros silvestris | reverse complement strand
AGTTTAGTACTGGCTTACAGACTGGAGATTCCTTTAAAAGTCCACACTGAAATAAAAAAGCATGTAAATCTGGTGGTTATTTATGAACAAAATCATTATGTATTTAGGTTCTACAATCTACACAATTGTTAGTGTTAATAGGAATGGCACCACACCTCTAGTGCAGTGTCTGTGGCATAATGTCATAGTTACTGTATTATTACGAAATGCATACCACCATAAAATTTTCTAACCCCTGATTCTAATCACAGAGCCCAAAATAAACCTTTTAATGAACTTGCTGAAGATACAAGCAATAAAAAGACACACACTCCCCTTTGCAAGCATGCAACGCATTTATCTCCCATGTGTAACACATTTAACTAAATATACCAGAAGACTGAAAATATAATTTTTTTTATCTCTGGACTGTAAAACAAGCAATATAATCATCTCCATGAGCTGAAATTTTTCTTTGTGGAAAACACTAGCATTGGGGTATTATCAGGATTTCTAATATAAATTTTCACATAATGCAAGAAAAATATTTTAATATATAGATACATCTATTGTCCACTATCTGCACAAGCTGAAACTTCATGGCATAGAACCACGTCTTGTTTCTTCTAAAGAGGACTATTAATAAATACATATTTTTAACATCACTTCCCAAATGCATTTCTCTCCTCTTTTCCACTCTGCTCCACTTGCAAGAAAACAATCAATCAAAACTGAAATGAGGTATTTTATCTCACTGCTGTTCAGTGAAAGCATCTTAAAAAATAAAAAGTTCCAGTACAGATTATTTTTATTTATAAAAACATTCAATACGTTTCAGAGGATTCTTAAAAGAGTTAAGACTGACATTTATTTCCAGGGTCCCACTACTGAAAACAAATACCACAGGAGTAATTTTTTCTACCTATCAGCATTAGGCTACAAGGCAGAAGGAGGTTTTTGAGAAAGTGTTGGAAAAAGACAGGGAGATGTTCCAGGCAAAACAATGCTCCACATAACTTAGTGACTGTTAAACTCTCACACAAAGCAAACATCTATAAAAAGATGCCCCCACAGTTCTGAGTGTTGACTTTGGAAAGCTTGGATTTGGCTTTAACTGTGTTTCCGGAGTGTCCTCAGGCAACTCAGCTCACTGGCTTTGTGATTTAAAATGGGGTAAGAGTTTCACATGTCACATATTTCAGAGAACAAACTACATGAATTGTGATATAACGCTATGATTTGTGGCACATGAGAAATAGGAAACAAGCAGAAAGAGATAAGGAGCATTTGCAGTAGTAAGGAGGAAAGAAACAGTCCAAAGCTTCACCAGGAAGGATGGAAAAACCTTCGCAGAGACAACACAAATGTCACAAAGGACAGAATTTCACATTGAGAACTAGAAAGGGAAGGGGTTTCCTTTTGCCAAAGAGAACTTAACCTCTTCCTCTCAAACTATACCTGTAATATGACAAAAGAATGTGTGTGCATATATATATATGTAGCGTATACATAGATAGATAGATACATATATATGTGTGTATATACATATGTTCCCAGTGAAAACAAATACCTGCAAAGAACAACTTTAAATACAGATCTGTACTTTGAATTGTTGACAGACAGCAACTTTAACAAACCAGACTCTTCACTGAAAACTCCCATTTTGTACAGTAAATTTTACCTTTTGTGACTTTAGAAAAGGAATCCAGAAATATTCCATTAGTTCCTGGGGATACTGTTTCGTGAAGGGTCCCAAGTAAGACACAAATGCTGCTGTTAATAGAATGTCAACGCATAAAATTTTCTTTTCTGCTTTGAGGTTTTCAATGGACTGGCTCCAACGCATGTTTTCAGACTACAAAGAAATTAGAAAATTAGAAAATATTATCTCTTGAACAACTTGGAAGTGACAGAACATTTATTTCCACATTAAAAAAACCAGAAACAGGCAGAAATACAACAGGAAAGGTACTCTACCAGCAAGAGACATGCTTCCTAAGAGTGCAAAGCTGGAAACACTGGAAATACTTTCTGATTTGAACCCTTCAAAGCTGAAAAAATAGGATGGAACTTTTCATCGAGCATTCTGTGTTCTTCCTTTGTCTGACTTTTTGTCAGTAATTGGTGCTTTTGTCTGGCCCACATTCAGTATAGCAGACACACAGCAATACCGGCAGCATCTGGCATACTACTGCCAGGTACAGGACGACACTGCACTTTTGCCTTGAGCAAAGTGCAGTCATTTCCAGCAAGATTCAGAAGGCAAGGAAACAAGAATATTCGAAAAAGAAAGGAAAAAAAAGGGTGTGGGTGTGTGTGTGGAGGGGTGGGATGAATAGTGAAGAAAAGCTGTTTCTCAACAAAGATGTGACTTCTACTTTTTTGTCATGCCTTTTTCCAAGGGAAGGGGCAAGGCAGAAGAGCTGCAGCTTTTTTCCCCTCTTATTTGTCTGGCTTGTTTTACCTACTAGCTACAGAACTGTTACTCAGTTAAGAGCTGAAATGATTTGGAATTTTGACAGGAGGAAAGATGAGGGTGGTCAAACACACAGGCTGCCCAGAAAGGTCGTGGAGTTTCCATTCTGGGAGATATTCAAAACCACTAGACATAGTCCAGGGCAATCTGATCTAATTAACTCAGTTTGAGCAGTGGGGGTGGACTGCATGATCTCAGAAGGTTCCTTCAAGCCTTAATGATTCTGTCAAAGTTTAACTGTAGAAATTGTTCTCATAATTTCACCCCCCACCCCACCTCCCCCGCCGCCAAGAGCTCCCCGATTCCTGGAATCCCTTGTGCACTTTGCAGAGTTCATCTTAACCGCACTTCCCCTGGGATATTTTTGATGAATAGCAAGGAACAGTCTCAGATATTGATGATTTCTTATTAGTAGCTATATGGAAAGCTGTTACTGTATTTGAGCTACACTGTGAAGACAGCCCGCTGCCTATTTAAAATGTTGAAATGGTGACTAAAGAATTTCAGAAAAATGAAAATACCTTCTTTGAAGAAAGGTAATGTTTAAGATATGGATCAAATCATCACTGTTTTTCAATCATAATTTATGATATGGTATAAACCCCAAACTAGCAGTATTTGGCCCACTGTACTTTGATTGTTCTGTGTATACAATTACCAGCAAAGGAAAGAACGTATGCATGAATGTATGCTCAAATAGTGTCAGCATGGAAAGGAAGGTAAAAATTGATCATCCACTAGAGTCATCTTCAAACTGATGAAATTCTAGATGTAAAACTGGAATAGACTGCTATAACCTTTCTTTCTTGTTTGTACTGTTCAAAATACTCATGACAAAATAAAAATTGTTTCACAACTTGTTCACTTGCATCAGGGAAACCTCAGGAAATAATTTTTCAGAGGGCCTGAAGCAAAGAAAGGGCCAGCCTGACAGAAAGAAAGCACACTGCTGAACAGCTTATAAAGACTGTCCTTTATCCACAGTCCATACAGACATTTATTTTTCAGAGCAGTCAGAAATAATCAAAACATATTTTTCCAGTCCTTTACATGATGTAATCTAAATCAGCAAAAATCACTGGATCGAAAGTATCTTCCATACTTCAAATAATTGCATGTAAAATGCTTGAATTGTGCTGATGCTAGCTGCTCGAGAGCTTAAAAGAATGCTCTTAGATCTGCTCATTCTTGAAAGCCTAAAAATGCATAAAACCAATCTCAAATAACAACTCACTCTCATTTTAAGAATAAATTTCTATGTGTACAAAAGTAAAGCAACAAAATAATTGTTAAATTTTATATTCATGAAGTATTTCCCGTATGTATTTTCCAGAAAAATCATAAATATTTACTGAAATGGTTAAACATCCTATCCTGCAAAGCAGACACAGAATTCTATGGCAACAGATGACTCTATCCACTAAGAAAATGGAAGTATCTTTAGTCAAAGTACCATGCTTTAAAGAGTTAGCATTTCAACGTTTCACAGTATATATACAGGAACTCAGTGTGTGAAGGCCTTCTGAACCCCAGGTACATAAGAAATGCCCAACAAATGACGGGTAAACGACTATTTCTGCTGAAAGCTCTCGCAGCCATCTTTATAATGCAGCAGTTTTGTTTTGAAGAATTCTAGACATCCATTTTCACCTACAGAAGTCATCGGATTCTTCTTTAAACCATTAGCTGAAGGCAACAAGACAATAAATCCATTGGTTTACAAGAGGGCTTTCTGATTTATCCATTCTCTCTTCTTGTTGTTACTGACTGGTAAGTCATAAACAATAAAGAGCACCCACCTCATTCTCCAAAACAGCTTTGAAATTTGAAGATTTACTAAACATAGAATGATTGTCTATTTAAATCTTCAGTAATTTTACCATGCCACCCAAGCACCATAAATCACTAGTGACATTGGCTAACAAGGGTTTAAGAGTTGGAACATGCAGTGTAATAAATTTCCAGACAGTTAAAAATCACTATAATTTTATTCTAATGCATTATAGATTGCCTGTAATGTCATCCTGGCCGGGATGACCCATTTCTAATTTTGAACAGCTGTTCAACTCGGGAGTTAGTTAATGATTAAATATAAATTGCCTGATTTATTAGTCCGAATGGTTGAGCTTCCAGGTCAATGCTATATAGACAAAATCATCAGTCTTGATGCTTTTCAGAAGTTAACTGTCTCCTGTTCTAGTCAAAAAGAATTTATTCTCAGAGGAAAAGACTTGATGTTCTCAATTAATCCTTTTAAATATTTTCCCCCTTGACTTACACAATAAGATCACTAATAAAAGCTCAAATACTGGAGAAAAACATCTTTTAACTACGTATAAACCTTCAAATCCAAGACTTGGAGACTACCTATGGGCAAAGGCCATTGGCTTCCAGAGAGCTTCCAAGGGCTTTGGAAGGAGGTCTGCAGGGTCAGGCCAACAGTGACCATTTAAGGAGTCTTGGGGCAAACAAAAGTTTTCATATGCGGATAGTAACATTGACATCACTGATTTTCTACCAAAGATTATTTACTTATTTTACATTTCTAAGAATATTAATTTCAGAACCAGGTAACAAAAATGGATCTGTTTTAATTGCACTGGGGCTTTTTGATTAGTTCTATACTCTTAGAATTTCCAAACTGATTTAATCTTGATTGCCAGCCTCTGCTGAGAGATTTGCAGAAGCAGAAGTATTCACCCTCTGATCTCAGAAAGGAAGGTCACAGGGATTTTATGAAATCCAATTTAAAATATTTATTCAGAGTGCCTTGGGAACTCAGGTGCTAGTACAAATATTCTTTGCGGTTTGTATTTTCTGTTATTTATTTCCACTGATTTGTCAAAAAGGAATGGTTAACATTCTAGATGATGAATCGAGATAGAACGATTTCTGTATGGACCTGGGAGAGACTGCACAGCAACACTGTGGCTGACTTGAATGTTTACTGACCGTTAAATAGGCATGTGCTAGCTTTAATGATGTTTGGCTGCAAATAAAGCTAATAACCACACTGAAAACATAAATACATTTCATTCTTATTTAAAAATTAATAGTTTCTGCAAAAGGAAAAAAAAAAGCAAACAGCAAATACCTGATTGTTGCCTTCCACTTATTTACAATCTAAAGTGCAACGGGGGCAGATGCAGGGTGAGTCCGAACTGACCTGGAGGATTATTCAGTCTTTCTGCTCATTAACTAGAGGCTTCCCAGGCTGTCACAACGTGTTCGCAGCGGGTAGAAATGTGGTGACTTAGTTATGTCCAGACTCCTCTCTAGCACTCGTGCCAAAATTAGTTGCTCAGCAATACGTGAATTTTAGGAAATGCAGTTATGGTGCAGCACATTTTACCTCTTGGGATATTATTATGGCTTTATTTGTGGATTGGGTGTTTTTTGGTTTTGTTTTTGTTTTCATTTAAATGATTTCTAATAAGGGTCATCTTGTTGCCTGTCAACCCCACACACACTGCGGCCTTTTTCCACACACAACCTCAAAAATTTTTTAACCTCATGCTCAACAAAACATTTCAGATATTTCAAAACTCACACTAGGATGAACATTCAGGCAAAATCTTCTTACCTCAAGTCCCTTGACCAGCCTATTGGCCAGCTCTTTAGTTTTGTTTGTTCATCCTGACATTGGTCTTTCTCTGCAACTGCTTTCTTGAGTGAAGCTGTGAGTTAACGCAGATCGCCATCCAGAACCTATCCAGTGGAGGGATGGGTAAGCATTACAGCTTAAGGTTTGCTTGGGTTTTGGTGGTTTTAATTTATTTTTCTTTATTTTAAATACTATATTTTAATGACAATATTTATAGACAGTACCTTGAAGTCTGAAGGACACAAAGTTTAGAGGAAAGGTTTTTTTGTATTCTTCTTTCTACAGTTCCTGGGACAACATAAGTATGGTAACAACAAATTAGAACAAAACCAATTGACTCGTTTTGATCAATACCCAATATCCATTTAAATGGTGGAGATCAGATTCTTAGAGATAATAAGAGGAGAAACGTTTCTGCTTGATGACAACAGTCTGTACTGCAATGGCCAGACCTGGAGGTCCCAGAAAAAAGTACAAGTTTCCTGTGCTAGATTCAGTAACAGACATTCCAGGTCACTGTAACTATGTCCTATGTATTCCGGAGCAATTAAAACTGTTAACAGAGAGAGATAAAAATGAAGATGCAATTATTATTTTAGTTTTGTTTCTGAGCCTGGTGGCATACTAAGATCCAGGAATTTATTCTTGGGCAGACAGGATGGTTTCACTAGTGGCAGGAAATCTGCACTATCTATCTTCTGCATACCAATACACATCTTCACCGAAGGTCTTTAACCACACTTGTACGCACTCTGCTCAAAAGGCAGCAACATGCCCTCTTCTCTGCTTTCAGGAATTTCATACTGAAAATACCTCAAAAGTAGTCACTGCCCACCTCCAGCGAGCCCCTGAAAATTTCCTCTTAGACTGTTCAGACCCTTTATTTTCTTCAGTCTCCATCACTCCTGCCATATAACTGGTAATTTGCCAAGCTACAGAATTTTCTCAAGATTCTCTTAATTGAACAGATAGGATGACATGGGATTTTTAGATAAAATCACGTAAAATTGTTTCTGTTAATGCCTACTAAAACAGCTGAAAGATATTTAGAAGAGGGGTCTTGTTATCGTTGTTGAAGATACAATGTCCTGGCTTTCTGAAAAAGTTTAAGAAATATGGGAATAATCAGTCAAGAACAGTTAGTCAACAAAAAAAGGGAATTAAAAAAAATCAAAAGTTTCTTCTGGCTATAAAAATAAAACTCCTAACTACTGCTTTTTTTCATCAAAAAGAAACAAAAAGAAAAAAGCAACCCACTACGTGTTTATCTCAGTTTTCTCTTTCATCAAGACGACAAGCACTTAAATTCTTTCCTACTGTATCACAAAAAAAGAGAATCCTCACCAGCTCAGCAGACTGAAAACAACTAATGAAAAGGTGTTAAACAAGTCAGATAGTTGAATAATAAAAGCTAAGAGGTTAACACCTCGAAAAGTACTATTTTTACTAATAATCAGGTGAGACAAAAGTTGAACACAAGGCTTTAAAGACCATTTTGAAAAAAGAAAAGACAAGGCAAGACAGCAGAGGCTGCAACAGGCAAGTCCCTGAAAGTCTTTGCTTCTCTAGAGTAACTACAGAAGTAATGACAGTGTGTTCCACTTCAGAACAAAATTTTCCTATTTCAGGTGTAGTGGAAAAACTGCAACAGGAGCAAAGAGTGCATACCTCCACAAAGCTCGGTGGTTTTGCAGATCAAAGGTTTAGACCTCATCTGCCGAGCAGTGCTTGAATTGGCAGTGAGCAATCAGGAAATTCAAAAATAATATATAAATTAAAAATATATTAATTGGAAAAGGAGGAAGGATGAACTTAGAGCTTAAGAAATGTTGCTGTATCTTTCTGGCAGAAATTAGAATTATGAAAAATATGCTACTCTCTCTGGGAAACTTAGCAGCCGAAGCCCAGCTGCAGTATTATCGTGTGGGAAATTATATCTCTACTAGCCTTGTTTGATTAACTCTAACCAAAACAGTAACCACATGGGAACTAACCCCTTTTATCCAATTATAGTGCTTTAAGAGATGTGTGCTGTCTATGTAAAAGAGACACTGTCCAATCACCATGTAGCTAATCGGGTGAACAAGAGTCTATAAATTGGGATGTATTGTAAACAATAAACGGGTCTCACTGCACACCATATCGGTGTATGAGTGATTCATCCCTGCTCCAGTGAGAAGAGCCTGCCGTGGGTCGTGACAAGAAAGAAGGCTGGCTTTCTGATTTCTTACAGATAATGAGGCATCCAACCACTTTTTAATGGTGATGGATCTTAAATTAAGTGACTAATGAGGACCAATGCTCAATAAGGGCCTCTAATAGAGATGGTGTGTAAGTAAAATTTCACCAGTCTAGCACTCAAGGCATAAGAAGAATAAACACAGAAAACAGTTCTCTTTTTTTTTTTTTTTTTTAAGAAAGACTTATTTCTAGACATCTCAAGCTTGCCCGCATGCTACCACAGATCTGACTATAGTTCAAGTGCTCTCATCCATTGAAGGCTCAGGTAGTAAAGATGGCCACATTCTTCTGCAGTGAGACAAACAGTAAGGGATGCCCCAACATATCTGTGAGCATTTTTGGGGTACATGATGGCCTCCTTCAGGGTAGGGTACTTCCTACCTCATGACTTTTGAATAGGAATGTTGTGACTACAAAACACACCATTCCCATTTCCCATTGTTCCATAGGATGTAACATAAATAAAGTGTAAGTCTAGCAACAGCAGGATTACATATTGCATTTTATACCCCAGTATTCTAAATTCTATGGGATAAATCACGTGTTTTAAAAATGCTTGACATTGAGAAAGTTAGTGCCAGGGAACTCTACTCCACAAATTACAGCAGGGAGCCATTACTCCCCATAGCAAGCCTGCTGGACTGTGCCCCTGTATAATCCTTTTCAGGCGCAGAGGGTATTCTCACTGTATTTAAGTGCTCTTATATGTTAATAACAATGATTGTAATGATTAAATAATACAAAGTGCACCACATGTGCCAAAAGGATGAACTTGGCCTAACTTTTTAGCCTTAACACTAACAAACACACAAGCTTTTTTTTTTTTCTGCATATTATAGGCATACTTACTATAATATATGTACATGAACATAAAACCATAATTTTCACAAATATTTTTAGCATATAACTGTAGTCTCTTCCAGGATGGAAATTTGATTTAATTCCACTCAAAATGCTTAAAAAAATCATTTTGCCTTTGATGAAACAATCCTCTTTTCTATTTCCTAATCTGCTCTCCTTTCTATTTACTGTAAATATATAGCAATTGTTTGACTGGATGGACAAATACATGTAAATTAAAACTTTTAATGTAAAAGAAATTGTCAGTAGACATCCACAGAGTACTTTTTCATCATCTTTAAAACATTGTAATGTTTAAAATGACATACTGTGTTAGTACCACTCTGTATATATTTGAAATTTAAAAAATGACTGGGACAATATTCATTACAATATTGCCCATAGAATCATTGAATTGTTTTAGTTGGAAGAGACCTCTAAGATCATCAAGTCCAATTGTTAACCCAGCACTGCCAAGTCAACACTAAATCACATCCCTCAGCACCACATCTACACATCTTTTACACCCACCTGCAGGGATGGTGACTCCACCGCTTCCCTCCTCAACCTGTTCAAGTGCTTTACAACCCTTTCTGTAAAGAAATTCTTCCTAATATCTAGCCTAAACTTCCTCTGGCACAACATGAGGCCATTTCCTCCTGCCCTATTGCTTGTTAATTGGGAGAAGTGACCAACCCCCACCTTGCTACAACCTCCTTTCAAGTAGTTGTAGAGAGTGATAAGGTCTCCCCTGAGCTTCCTTTTCTCCAGGCTAAATAAGCCTAGTTCCCTCAGCCACTCCTTGTTAAGACTCATTCCTTGTTCTCTAGACCCTTCATCAGCTTATGTTGCTCTTCTCTGGACATGCTCCAGCACCTCAACATCCTTCCTATTAGTGAACGGCCCAAAACTGAACACAGTATTTGAGGTGCAGCCTCACCAGTGCCGGGTACAGGGGGACAATCACTTCCCTACTGCTGCTGGCCACACTAGTGCTGATACAAGCCAGGATGCTGTTGGCCTTCTTGGCCACCTAGGCACGCTGCGGGCTCATATTCAGCCTCCTGTCAACCAACAGTGCCACTTTTCCACTGGGCAGCTTTCCAGCCACTCTTCCCCAAGCCTGTAACGTGGCAGGGGGTTGTTGTGACCCAAGTGTAGGACTCAGCACTTGGCCTTGTTGAACCTCATGCCACTACCCTTGGCCGGTCCAGCCTGTCCAGATTGCTCTGTAGAGCCTGCCTACGCTCAAGCAGATCAACACTGCTCCCCAGCTCGGTTGGTGTCCGCAAACTTACCGAGGGTGCACTCAATGCCCTCATCATTTCTCATTTAAAGGTATATTCTGGAAGCCATGAAAAATGAAAGGAGGTTAGTTAAACTGCGCGGTCCAGGCTGAAGATGTATTACTGATTACTAACAGCTGCACCAATTGTCATCACTGAGAATTACTAGCCACAAAAACTTTCATATGAAAAATATGCACAACTCTCCTTCTTTCTCTCTTTGCCAACACAAAGAAGCTTGAACATGAGTCAGGGAGCATAGAACATTCACGAATGTGGGAGCAGAGATCACTAACAACTGGTACTCTGCCTTCAAGCCTATTAGAAAATCGATTAGAGGAAGTTGAGGAAGAGACAGGCACCTAAATGACCAGAAAAGAAAAGGGCAAGAAATGAACTGAAGGATAGGGGTCAACTGAACATGTGGACTGATGCTTGGATAATGACTAGGAAAAACTCTAATGCCACTTTAAAGGCATTTAAAAGGTATTAGATAGAAGAGTAACTGCTTCACTGCTCCTAGTGAATTTGTTCAGCTCCAGAATGGAGAGGACTACTAAAAGGCTACATTTATAAAGGACATACAAAACCTCTGTCTTTTCTGTACTGCTTAATTTCACAAAGATTCAAATGAATTTGCACCTTCTTCTCACGGGCTCTACATACCGGCCTTGCGCAAGCTTCAGAAGATGACTGATATGGCTGCACAGAACTTCTACTACTCCTGAAGTAAAAACTTCCCGTAGACTGTATACTGTCAGCAGGCAGCCCAGACAGAGCTATAGAAGAATGTCATACCTCGAGAGTGACCTTTCTTCAACATTAGAGGACTTCTTGTTTTTACAGACAACATGATGCATACAAGCCAAGTAATGAAAAAGAGCTTTCTACAGGCTGATGATGTACAGAGGTTATCAGCAGCTAAGGTAAATAAAATCTAGGTGCTTGTCACTGAGATGCATTGTTCATTTTTCTTCCAGAACTACAAGCTTTCCTTCTCTTTATACCCGTTTCACAGACTCTCTTACACAGTGAATCATATCTTTAAAAGGCCTGACATAAGCCAACTGGAACAGGCTGCTTAGGGCAGGGGTGCACATTATAAAATACTGAACACAAACATTAAATGAAGCAGATTGAGAGGTTACCATCGTTGGAAAAATGGAGCTGATGAAACTTTGCTGGATATAAAACTCTCTGAAAAAGTGGAAGACAATGGGTGAATATTTATATGGCCCTTCTTTCTAATTCTAAAAACAGATGCCAGCAAAAAGCCAGGTTTCACTCTGAATTTGCATCTTTTCATCAGCTAATCCTTGTTAATGCTACTGCTGTACATTACAGACTTCCCCATGGGACATCACACTGAACATCAATAATCCATTAACATGTGGATTGATACAAGTTTCTAGTTGAGGAACTCAAGCTGATTTTAAATGTGAGATTAAACAGCACAGTTCAGGATCATTGAATAGGGATGAAAATCTACAAAGTCACTCACTGTTGACTATGTTGTGCATGTTTAGATTGAGAAGGCAGCTGAGGCCAGAAAGCTATGCAGAGGCTCTATGAAAAGCCTGCTGTAACTATGGTTAAAAAAAAAAAAACAAACCAAAAGCACTAGATTTCATGGAATTAATGATTGCCAATTCCGTTCAAAGGCAAAAGTACAAAGACAGGAAAGGATCCCATTCTGTACCCCTCAGTCTGCAGAGCTTATTCCACCTATCGAACCTTACTAATGAACTCACCCTCTCATCATCCTGCAACATTTCATAGGTAGGAAACTGGGCCCTAATGATCAGAGGAAATGCATCTCTCAGCCATACTATTTTCTACAGATGAAATTTCTTGGTTTAATATTCTATAAAGTGGGTTTCACATCTCCAACTTGATATGATGCTGGAAACTTAAACTTCCTTCTAAATTCCTAGATTGTTTGAAGCTCTGGTGCATGCTAACTTGCCTTTTTTTTTTGCTTTTTCCTTCCAGTTGCCAGTCCTGGGGAAACTATCAATGGCTTTTATACACAGGAGTCTTCATGTTACGCACTACACTTCTATAGATCATTTTCAGTTTGCCACTGAAAATGATTAATTCTAAAAATTACTTCTAAAATATTTTCTTTCAATAACATTTAAAAACCTCTCAATGAACAAGAAATTACGTCCTCTCCTTTCTCTTAGTACCATAGGTACAGACATCATTGGTTTTTTCTTCTACTGAAGTTCATCTTCTTGTAAAATATTACTGGATGAACCAGATTTCTGCTTTATTTTTTGAATCACAGAATGGTATAGGGCAGAAGGACCTTTGGAGGTGATCCAGTCCAACTCTCAGCTCAAAACAGCACTAACTTTAAAGTTTTCTTGGAACTATCCAGAGTCAGCCCCAGGACGTCTTCCCTAAGCTACTAATGAATAAACAGTAATCAAGAAGTATTCACAAAAAGTTCAATTTTTTCATTCCAATATGCATTATACTGCATTTATCAGCAGGGAATTTCACCAGCTATAGTGTTCTCCACTAAATAACCTCATGAGCTCTGGAGCCTATTATTGCTGTGAGTAATACCTACCAGAGAATAAACAAACGACAGCTACAGCCCCTTAAAAAAGTTCATCAGGCTCATCAGTAAGGTATGAATCAGTTATAAAAATAACTGGATCCTCCCACCTTGTAAAAAGAAGAGTGGTTGAACATGCAGTATGGATTTTATAAATGTCCCGGTTTGAGCTAAACTTCCTGGTTTGAGCTGAAACTTCCTTGTTTTGGGAAATGGACAAATAGGAATTATTCCATGCAAGTGTGATGATTCCGCATTTAATTGGTTAAGAGAGTCAGGTGCCATGTTACGTGTTAAGGTTATAAAACCCAGCAGCCGAGGGGAGTGTTCTCTCTCGGGCTTCCGGACTCCACGAAGAGAGGAGAGCTCCCACGAATCTGCTCTGCCGCCGACCAGGCTGAGTAGGCCGCATCCAGACCAAGCCAAGGCCTGAGGCCCACACCTCCGGATCGCCTGAGCAAACACAAACTTTGAACTGTCG
>NW_010407547.1:0-262 GCF_000710305.1 Buceros rhinoceros silvestris | reverse complement strand
CTCCCCGCAGGCACGGAGAGCAGCCGCCCAGGGGCTGCCGCTGCCGCCCCCCCTTTCTCGGCGCAGGAGTTATTAAAGTTATTATTACCTCGGTCTCTGGTGAGTTAGGGACCAAATTATACAGTAATCTCTGGGCACATTGTTTAGCAATCTGCAACAGAATTCTAATCACTCCCACGTCTGAAACCTCAATTTGTGTTTGTTTCAGTTACCGAGAATATAGAATATTTTCTTCGTTCCCTGTATGGGCCACCAAAATGTT
>NW_010407546.1:51138-70925 GCF_000710305.1 Buceros rhinoceros silvestris | reverse complement strand
ATAAAGAAATGCTGCTTCTTAATACTAAATTAGTGTTAAGGAGTTTCTTCCTATTTTCAGTAACAAAACTGTTACCCAAACATCTTTTTATAACCTACACAACTGTTTTTCTTTTTGGTTTTTCTAGACCGTTACATTTTCAGTTTATTTTGCTTAATGCAATTGTTGCTGAGAAAACATATATCACAAAAAAGGAAGGAACACCCAGGTCAGTGTTTTGGGGAAATGAATAAGTTTTTGGTATGATTTGTATTTGATTTTGAAGTGTAGATCGTCAGTAGCCAACTTTGCAGATCCCTTCTGAATGTGAGAATATCTTGTTAATATAAGAAAAGATTCAAGCACTTTTTTTTTTTTACCAGGTTTACTGCATTTAAAGTGTCCAAGTTAAGTGTAGAAGTCTAAAACATAGCCATTAAGTGCAGCAGGATGATTTATTTTCCATAAACTTGGTGTCAAAATGTCCTAAACAGCCAAAGAGAGGTAACAACATCAAGAAGTGACTCACAGCAACTAAACAAGACACCTACCCTTTTCTGTTAAGCAGACTGAGCTGGAAATCTGCATAGAGCTAGGAAAGTGGAAATGATGTAAATCTGTTTGAATAGGCCATAGAATTAAGAGTTGATATTAAAGGCTTAATTTATATACCTTAATACAGGTGTAAAGAGCGATTTCAGGGTGCATCTACAGGAGATAAAAGAAAGCTATGCCCTTCAAAGCAGATAAAGGCAAAGATAGCATAAGACCTCTCTAGTAGTATGGTATGTAGGACATTAAATCAATTGCTAACAGCAGAATTAACTGCAAAATTAAGAAAATTAAGCACTGAAATATGTATGTTTGCCAGTGGCCCAGTCATCAGTAAACTGTCCTCTAGCTCTACAGACTGTACTAACAAGATCTTTATTGACTATAAGGGAAGCTTGGACACCTTGCATGCCTATAGGTACCTAAATTTAGACATTTCAATAGCAATCTGAATCCTGCTGTATGTATCAATTTCTGTCTCAGGATATGGATTCCTAAATTATGTAAACACATAATCTACACATAATTTAAATTGTGTAAACACATAATTTACCCCAATTTTTCTTGGGGTAAACATGTACTTAGTAAAGAGAGGAGGATGACCTTTTGCAAAATAACCTAAGGTTAAAGTCTTTGTGGAGTCCTAGGGGTTCCAAGCTCTCTTTGCTCAAAGGCAGTTCAAACTCACAGCTTTTCCCTTAGAGGAGCTATCCCTGACCATCAGGCTGTAAGCAATGATCTTGCAGAGCTGCTTTCCTCACAAAGTAAAAATAATAAGCAAACTTTAACATACCAAAAATATGATATTGACATTAAACTCACAGAACTGAACGTAGAAGAATGAAGTTCAGAAGTAATTTAAGATATATGGTGTGTAGTTTTTAGAGGTGGATATTTTCCAACATTGTAAATTTATTGTTCATAGTGACAAACTAGTGACTCAATGGAGAAAATATCCTCCAAAGGCAACAAACAAGATGTCAGTACCTTGTCAGAGGACAGGCAATGCATTCAAGGAAGTTAATATTGGAAATAGAAAATGAAATTGATAGACATTTTTAAATGAAATGAGAAATAAGTCCTCATTTGAACTAAATAAATGCTCTGAGATAGGATATTTAGTTTCCAAAAAAAAGTTTTTATGGGAATCAAGGGTTAAAAAAATAACGTTTTGCCTAATCTCCACTCTTGGGTAAGATAATAAAAAGTGGATATTTGTGATCCTGCAAGGTTGATTATGTTCCCAAAAGCTCTTCTGAGGCATTTTCAGCCCTCTTTACAAGCTTACTTGTGAAATAAAAGAACTTTAATATGCTATCAGCCTTCCATTGTACTATCATAGCTACCAAGCAGAGATTACAATGAAGGTAGTAAGTGGTACACACTCAATCCATTCTTACAACAACGGCTCCAGCGAGAACACAAAATGCTCTGATATTTAACTTCTGTGGCAGTTTGAAAACCATAATCTTGCATAACTTTGAAAATGCCGTAGTTGGTGCTGAGCAAACTTTTCAGTATATAATCAGTCAGGCTAGCTCTTCCAGCTATATGGTTCCTCTGCCATATTTTCTTAATGAGGAGGTCTGATATTTGTGAAGCAGAAAGTCTAGTCTCATTCTGTATAACGACACAAATAAAGAACACAAACCTTTCGTAATTTATTAATACAAATTGTATCTCAGTGTTTTTGATTGCCTTTTAAGTCAGTTCCTAAAGGCTAAAAACCCAGAAATAACATTTTCACTATCTTTCTTAATTGAAATCAGTGAGGTACCCTAAAACTTAAAAGGTAGAACTCAATGGCTTACATCATACTCCCCTTTCCCCTATCCACTGATCTGGAACCTTTATTTTCTCATGTATTGAAACTAATTTAACAGGACAGATAGCACTCACGCATACAAAGTAGAACCTTTTTAGGTGCAAACATTCTGTGTCAGCAGATAGGACTCATAGCAAGAAAACTAACTAACAATAAAACATTTTCAGAAGTATTATAACACGTCTTTAATGAATTTTGTTTTATAAATTTTTTGTTTCAAAAACTGGTTTTCTGTACCATGCACTGAATAATTCCACATTCTATCAATTTTGGGTTTTGCTTGCTCTCAGTTCTCCCTTAAACCTCATATTTTAGCCTCTTTTTTCAGTATGCTGTACAGGCCATAAATTTTGATCATCGTTAAATCACATTTTTTTTATTACATTTTATGCAGTCTTTCCAGAAGGATGTGTAAAAATAATGAAATTTTAGTCTGAGGGATATTTTGCCCTTTACAATAATGTAATCAGTGAAACATGTGGAAATTCTAGGCAGTTAGTTGAATCATAAAAAGGCAGTGAATAACATAAGGATTGTATTTATTTCCAGGAAAAAAAAATTGCAGCATCATGTCATTGAATTATAGAATGGTTTGGGTTGGAAGGGAACTTAAAAGATCATCTAGCTTCAACTCCCCTGCCACGGGCAGGGACACTTTTTGCCAGACTAGATTGCTCAAAGCCCCATCCAACCTGGCCTTGAACAACTCCAGGGATGGGTCATCCATAACCTCTTTGGGCAACTTGTTACAGTGCATCACCCCCCTCACAGTGAAGAACTTCTTCCTTACATACGATCAAATCTATCCTCTTTCAGTTTAAAGCTCCTCATGATATAACTACATGCTCTTGCAGAAGTCCCTCTCTAGCTTTCTTGTAGGCCCCTTTTAGGTACTGGAAGACTGCTGTAAGGTCTCTCTGGAACATTCTCTTTTCCAGGCTGAACAACCCTGACTCTCTCAGCCTGTCTTTGTGGCCCCCCTCTGAATTCTCTCCAATAGGTCTATGTTCTGGTTACCAAATAATTCAAATTTTACTTATTTTGCTTTTGTGCACACAATCAGTTAACTTTGAAATAGCTATCTAAAGTTAAGTTTACTTCAGCCTATGTGCTTTTTTTCTTAATCCTTTGGGATATTTACATAAAAAGTAATTTTAAAATACCGAAGTACCTTTTGTTTTCAACTTGTTTCTCCAGCTGGGTGAAAACGCTAGAATTTTTACAAAACATGATGTTAGTGACACTTGCAATTTTTTTTCTTCACCTATGAGAGGTACAGACTAGCCCCTATTGCTAATTTTTAGATGAAAAATGTGAAACGAAACTATAATATAACAAAATGCTATATAGCACATATTGTGCTTGCTTGTGTAAGTAGGTTCATTATCTTCAATGTATGTGAGTTTAGTATAATTAAATGAGCTTTTCTGTCAAATTATTGGCACTGTTTGTCTCCCTAAATTTAACTGAACTGGAAGTTTCTTCATTATTCATCTGCTGAAAGAAAACCAGTAGATCGTTTAAAAGGTCACCACATAAGTAACTAAAGTCTAAAAGAAAAAATATTTAATAACAAGAACATTCCTGCCTTTAAAAGTCTCAAGTAAAGACAGAGAATAATGATGCCAGCCACGCAAAAGCTTGGGACTCTGAACAGACGGGAGCAGTCCTGTGTATGTTTATGAAGAAATAGTTAAATTTTTGGTGTGTGAGGTCTGCTTTTGCAGGGAAAAAAAATATTTCTTATAGTCTTACTGACTGCCAAAGTCTTCATTTTCTGTTTTACTTGTACCCTTCCTTCCTCAGTGAAACTACACAACAGCCATCTAGAAGCCCTTGAACGAAACCTTAATTCATCGGCAGAAACAGGGGAGGATGTAATGCACTGAAACCCTGTGCTCAAATAAGGGCAACAGAAGTACAGCACTTTCCTGAAGAGTTTGCATCAGAATGGTGTTATGGAGTGTCATACTTTCAATGTCTTCCATTTAACTTTGGATGGGCTTATGACCAAAACCAAACACTCAAACAGCCTGTTTCTCACTGTGAAATCTTAGTCAGAGACCTAAAAGTCAAGCAGCGTCCTTTCCACCTGTCAGTAATTCTTCCCATTAGAGTGGGCTGCCAGGTAAAGATGCACCGCTGCTGTGCACCATGAGATGATTCCTCGTGCACTGAAGTTGCACATTGTTTTCTAATTCACTCTCCCTAGTTATAAGAGGTCTGTGATGCTAAAAGAAGTACTGCTGCTACCAAGATGATACTGGTATCCTAGCCCTTGTCAGTGTAGTTTAAAAAAGGAAAATAATTACCACTTCACAAATGAGAATGTGCTTGTTTGACTTCTGCAATGGTCAAAAAGTAAGGAGAGAGCAGAGGTGGATGTTGAACCCACAGCTTCTGAGTCCACATGTATTCCTAGGGATTCTTTAGCACCAAATATGTAAAAAATCCCGGAAACAGGATTTCCGCACCTTCCAGGGAAGCGGCATCATAGGATTGGTCTCTCTATTTGTTACCTGTGTATGGAAAGTGGGTTCAGGTGTCAATCCCTGTAGATACCAACAAAGTATAATTTTAAACATTTACCAGTTTTCTGTTGATTGTTTTATGTGTGTCAAGGTTGCTGTGGATACTGTCTTCAAGCACCTAACTCTCCCTACTCGCTGATCAAAGAAATTAAAACACCTAACTTTCAGGCTTGTGAATTTTATGCCCAAAGCCATGATTACCATGCTATTTAAACACATGGCTCTTTTAACCTACCCCCAGCAACAGTTTCTCTGTTCTCTGGGCTGGAACCAGTCCAAATCTGAACTGAATCAGGCCTTTTCCTGCTAGTCATTTGGTGCCGTTTAAAAATCAGATAGAATTTTAAAAGATTCTGATGTTTCAGTTTACCAAGAAATCATTCTCAAATGTGATTTTCTTTTTTCACAATTTCACCAAACTATTAGATTAAGATTGCTTAAACACATATCCTGTGAATAGTCTAGCTGAAATCTACAGGGAGAGGATATTCAAGAACATCTGAAAGTTTGCACAATTGAAGGTTTTTTTCAATTTAGGACCAGAATTTTGAAATGCTTTGTTAAAATTAAGTCAGAAGCATTTCCAAAAAATTATTTAAAATCCTCCATCGTATGTCACCAAACCTTCCAGTTCCTCCCAAGTGTGTACAGAGATGCAAATTTTCTGAATATATTTGCTGGTATATATTGTGTTGTTTTCCTATTCTGTGTGGTTTTGAAAATAAGGAGGAAAATCCTCTCTTTGAGAAGGGAAAATACTGATATCAAGATGGTGATGATGATGATGATAATGATAATGATTAGCTTGGAAGATGGTTTTCTCCTCATTTTTAAGTCTTTCTTGTGTGCATAAAAACGGCGAAAAGTATATGTGGCTAATGGCAACATTCCAGTGTTGTACTTGTGATGAACTGCAAAATAACACCTACCAAGAAGCATCCCACATTTTGCTATTTCTAGTTTCCTTGATTTTCCTATCCAGTGCTCTGTAACATTGATCACAATATTTCAAGTATCACTGCAGATGCCAGCTATCTCCAAAGATATCTAGATGCAAAGAAAAAATAACATTCACGAACTATTTCTACACCTAGTCACTGCAGTGTGCTGCAGTCTAGAGTCACTATATCTACACTACCTTCATCTACCTGGTTTGGAATCTGGTAGCAGCCTAGCTGTGGTAGAAATGGCTCAGCACAGCGGGGCACAGTTTTCTCTGACTCTGTAAACTGGAAAAAGTATTTCAGGAGCTAAAACAAATCACTGCTATATCCTGGCAAAGGAATTATTGTTCTCAGACTAAAATACAAACGCTTTTTAAGGGCATAGTGATTTCTTAACTATACCCGCTTATGGCATATATGATTAAGACTATGATATATGACTGAGATTATTTAAGCGCACAATCATATATGTTGATTTCATTCAATATTAAAGATGGAAATAATAGCAGCTTTTGCCTTGCTGAGTACTTGTCAAATAATTTACTGCCTGCACATATGAGCACTCACTTTACCCTTGTACTGGGCATTTGGTATCTGACTATTTGCTTTTTCGTTTGTTTTGGGGAGGATGGCTCCTAGTCAGAAAGCTAGTGGTCCTGGTCAGTGTTTAAATGCAGAGATGGGACACACTAAAGGAAGAATCAGACTGAAGATGCTGTCTGTGGACAATGAAACTGCCTGCCTTCCTTTAGTCCTTTATTCAGAGTAGTTGAAGTATAAGCACTTCAAAATTTTGATATGAATTAAGACTCAGAAGTTCGAAATTTTTATGCTATAAGATTTGCCTGTCTTCCACTTAGGATCAGTAGGAGCATTGATCAAATATTTTACAGACTATCAACAGTGACTTTAGAGAGAAATTTGGGGGCAAAAAGGTTACTTTAACATGGCAGCTTATTTCCATGTTCATATAGTGGACAGTCAAAAAAATGTCTAAGAGTAACCCTTAGGTGGAATTGGACAGATTAGATTTTTTTATAGAGAGAGTTTCAGGCAAGAAAACATAGAGAACTTCTTGACACAGCAGCTCTTTAAAAAGTCATCTGTTTTAGTCCACTGCTAGTACAAAATATACATTTGTTTTTTCTGGTGAGCAAAAGTTTCTGTAACCAATTTTTTTCCCTGATATTTCAGTTCATGTTGTATTTCTTTAATCTTCATATATAATTTCAGTAGAATTATGTTATCTGTCTCCTATAAAATGCACAGATCTTCTAATCTCTCTTGATTTATGTTTTTGCCAACAATTTGTATAATTGAATTTCACAGGTAGACTGAAAGTCAGAGCTTACCAAAAAATTACAGCTAGACATACATATAATAAGGAACATTATTATAGGCCATTTCCATTCCCTATACTGCATATAAATCTAGTTTATTCTTTAGGAAGATAAAACAGTTGTGTTAGGATATTTTCTGATAGATTATGAAAATACTAGTACTTTTTGTTTGCTGTTACATTCTAGAAGGGGTCACGTAAAAATCTGAGCAAAGACTGTGATTCAAGTAACTACGTGTAAAATATTCTTTCTCCAAGGAAAGCTCATATTTCTTATTTTCTTAGCTATTCTGTAGCAATTTTTTAGATTATGTCTTCCTTATACTCTTACCCAGCAGATGAATAGTTCTTTTTTATCACTGTCTTTTTATAGTATTACTTTGAGAATTCAAATATTTGAACTATAGTTTCTGATCTAGTTTAAGCATATGTTAATGTCAACCAGGCAGTGGCAAACATCAGTGCCCTGGTGCTCAGAACAAATATTCTATACTTCCTATAATTAAAAAAAAAGAGTTAAATTGTTTGACTTCTTACATATTCCTGAAGCTACTGTAAACACTGTCCATTTTATTACTGAGCAAAGCATATTATCCATCTATCGTTTTTCATGTTGATGAACAATATGCAAATGCCTAAAATAAATACACTTTTCCTTATTAAATGGTCACATCATGCTTTTTTGTTACGATGAATACAAGACACATCAGTAAAAAGATTGGTCTAAGAGTTACTTACAGTTCTGAGTGATTCCAATAGCTGATTGTATTCTACCTAGGACTTTCAGGATTGACAATCATACCGGAATGCTTTTTGGTTGGTTTTTGATTTTTGGTTTGTTTTTTTTTTTTTTTTTTTTTTTTTTTTTTTTTTTTTTTCATTATTATGCCATATGCAAACTTACTATAAAAATTGAAAATAACCAGGCAAAACACTTCATCAGGCAACCTGCAGGTGGGTTTTGGATTTGTTATTGGGAGAGTTGCAAGAAGAGAACCAACTACAGAAATGTCACTGTGACTTACAAGGTCTTAAGTAGACATAGTAACATTAGGTCAGAAAGTGCTTAATTCCAAATTGAGAAGGGTAGAGCTAAGTAAATATAAATATTTCCATGAATGATGGACTGTGTAAAGTACCCAGTGTATATTTTTGAGTCAGGGAAGATTCACCATTTATAAATGCAGGAAAGAGAGATAAATCAGACAGCTATGTAGCCATAGCACTATTTTTGTCCTAATATTCTATCTTCCCACCCAGCCACCCTCCCCAACTGCTGAACTCACAGATAGATAGGGATGAGAGGTAAGCTTATCTATTTCATAACAGGAGGTAAAAAATGAGTGGAAGCCACTTTCCTTTAATAGGAGCTTCTGAAAAAAATTTTCTGCTCCCAGTGCTTGAAAGTGAAAGACCAGTATCTGGACTTCTACTACCAAAGTAATAATACTTAGCAGAAAAATTCAGAGAAAACAAGAATACTGTAGTTTTCTTCTCCTCTACTACCCTCTTTTTTATTTATTTTTAATACTATCTCTGTTTATAAGAGAACTGAAACAACTTCACTAAAGTAATATTCCTGTGAACTTCAGCGGAGTGGGATTTGGGTGTAAACACTATTACTTGAGAAAGACGTATGATGAGTACAAGGCACCTCAGTGGAAAGATTGATCTAAGAGTTACTGTAGTTCTGAGTGATTCCAACAGAAGTGGGATCTACTTTGTAGAAAATCTGTTCATTACGTGTACATGCTCCATGCAGGCCATTCCTTCTCCATTACTATCTAAGTGCATTTAAAATAATTTCCAAACATATACATTTCTTTTCTATACTTAGCAGGCAAGTGAAGGCAGAATAAAGATTTGTCTGCCCGTATCATGTGCTGTGACACTTAAAATTGAGCATCAAACCTTCATGTTGCCTCCTTCCTCCAAAACGTCTCCCATGTGTACAAATTCACATGCAGAACATGACTGAAAATTCATGACCCAAAGGCAATAATCCAAAATATGTCTCTTCTAGCTGTTGTAAAAGCATCCAGTTCTGTGGCTATCTCCCTCTTTAATGGATGTGCTGGTACTTAAAACACTGCCTCTGGCACTGTTTCAAGATCAGGCTGCTACAGACTTGCTCAGGCGGTGTTGTACTTCCATATATGACTTTCTTTCAATTCACCCTTCAAACTTTACAGGTGCATACGATATCTTGTAATTAAATTACATCTATTCCAAATGGAAGCCAAAGAAATTTTCACTGGGACAAATACACAGCTTTCACTTTTTATTTTTCTTATCCACTTTTATGCAAATATGCTACTGCCAACTACCTTCAGGTATCCTGAACTCCTGAACAGAGTCCTAACATTAAATTGTAACACATATTTCTGTTGCAAGGGTGCCAGTGCATTGAGTTTTGAATCATTTTGAATCCAGATGTTCTGAGTCTCTTTAATAGTGGACTTTTCCTATGATAAATTATTGTAATTTTTTCAAAAATTTTTCATAAATTAAAACTTTTGTATTACATAAAGTATGTGCAGTGGATATAAAAACTTTTCACCTACCCCATGGAGACTTCACAACAGACTGATTTGGATTTTAAGATCATATGCAACAGCACGATATGGTTTACTTCCAGATAACTGTTCCTCAGAAATTTAGATAGAACTTTGAACCATCAAACATTTGTTTTTCTAAAGTAATTCTAATTGCAACAAAACATTATCACAGCGTATTCTTACTCTGTGTCAAGCAGGACTGGACAGGGCCTCCTGGGTCATTGTGTACAGCAACTGGCTTTGGCAGGCAATCACATCATAAGATTCTATTATTAAAGCTCTATCACAAAACCTGTTAGACTGTGACTTGTCCATGTGCCAGTATTGTCCAGGTTGAACTGCCCTTTTCCCTCATTATCTTCCTGGTGCATGTAACTGCTTTTCTCAAGTACCTCTCAGTCTTTGTTTTGCTAGATTTAACAATTTAAGATCTTTTAGACTTCTTTTTCAGAGTGGGTAGTAAGGCCACAGAAAATCTAGTAACCTGTTTTTTGTACTACTTTCAATCTGAAATCGTCATTCTTGAGCGTAAGTGACAAAAGTAGGGCACATAGGTGTAATATTGTACATTAATGATGTGTAGGAGGGCAAAGAAGTAAGTGGTAATCTATTTGAGTCAAAATTGATTTGGGAAAAGATGGTGAAGTAGCTTCTAATGAAATAGAATTAGATATCCTTCTTAAATACAAATGTCAGATTTGACCTTCGATGAGGCTATTTTAAAGTTACCAGTGAGATATATAAATATGACTTAAAACTGTATTGTACAAATGATAGGACCTCATTATTTCAAGATACCAGAGCTGATAGAAATTTTTATTTTCATGAACTAAATGCTATATACTATCATTTCAAAAGCTCGTTTTGGAAAACAATAAACACACTGACTGCAAAATAGCTACTTGCATGAAATAACCTTGGATTTAGTGATCATTAATTGACTCAGTAAAATCAACTAGAGAGAAGACTTCTATTATTTTCTAAATGTTTCTCCTGCAGAAATTGAAGAGGTGAAAGATTGTTACCTGATCCAAAAGATTATTCACCCAAGCAAATAGCCAGATTTGAGTGAAAGGTTTGCTATGGGAGAAAACTTGCATCAGAAGTTTCTGGAACAGCTGTTCTACTTCCAGTAAGGGTACAGAAACTAAAAACGTGAAGAGTCAAGTCTCAAAAATATTGAATTACCTCTTGTCCCTTCACTACCCAAAAGAAATAGCTCTACAGAAGATTAATATCTAGTAATTTACATAAGAAATAACACAAATATAAGAAACCCATGTGTATTCATGCAGAAATTACTTTTTTTCATATTTATTGACTAGTCTTAAATAATGATGCTTGGCTTAATGAGTGTTAATATATACACAGGAAGTCTCTCATTTGCTATAATTAAGTATAGCTTGAAATCTGTCAAGCAACACCAGACCATATCAGATGAGAATGTGACCTGTAATCTTTGTGCTGAATATGTCTGCAATGTAATCACATACATGTGAACTTCAACACTGTGTCTTTTGAGTATTCATTTCCAAGTACATTTGGCATCCCATTACATGATTGTGTATCGTTAAGATAACATACAAAAGAGTGTTATTGTGGTCATGGTCTGTATTAATACTGGAAAACCAGGAGTCAAAAAATAAGACTAGTGTTTTTCAGAGGCTTAAAAAATTAAGTCATGTAAATGCCTTTTCATTTTAACATTTTCCTTTCCAGTAGCTTAATCACAAAATCCAGATTTCTCTGAAGATGCATGAGAAAAGAAACCCTCAACCAAATCAGTCCAAAGGTGTGTTTTAGCAGACTTTCTCAGATATTCATCTTTACCGCCTGTGACAAACTGACCTTTCAGTTTGTCCAAACTGACCTCAGAAAATGGAACACGTAATCACACTGTGGTTTTCTCTCTCTCTTCAAGTGTATGTATACCCAGAAGTGTCCCCATCCTGAACTAGGTGGTTCACTTCCTACCAACTTCATGTATGTATGTGACTGGGTAAGAAGAGTGGTGCAACTGTAGGAAAGGCTGCAGCTCAGCTCCAGCATTTCACACACAAGAGGATCTGCCCAGGAACAGAATTAAGAATGTATTTAACACAGGAAAAGCTTCAGCTGGATCTGATAATCAGCCACCAACAAACAAATCCTTAACATTTATACTTTTGTAGTTCCACAATTTTCAGCAGCAACATTTCCCCCAGCCCTTCATAGTCCTTATGTACATTTTGGGTATTCCTGATGCTGTTGTGCCCTTGTGCCTCTAGGTGGAACTGAAGGGACTGAGTAGACTTTTTGGTAGGACCTGTACAAACTTGCATTCAGTGTTTCACAATTAGGATAATCTCTGCCTTGAAGGGTTTCTGTCTAAACAGCCAAGATATATTGTTGAAAGAGAAACAAGCCCACTTTTCTGAGTAGAAAAGCAGGGATTTATACAGTCTTCAAGGTGTATTCATTAAGCAACTGTTGACTTGTTTCTTCAGTACACACCATCAGTAACTCCTCCAGAAAAAGATGATACTGTTTTGTATCACTTTCTAATACTTATTTCTGTTGAACCAAAGTCCTGTTAAAACTACAGTATATATGCAAAAGATTTCAATAGTGAGATGAAATAGATTTTGTTTTCTGCATGATACAGAGGCGAAAACTGCACTGTTAAATAAATTGCAGGATAATGCCAGTAATTTTAAAGTATGCAGGTTTACCATAACATTTTATCTTTGTCAATTTTTTCCTCCTTCAAGGAGGACTCAAAACTCATTTAGAATCACTAGTGTTACAAATATGTTTTAACCTATGCAAAGTAATAAGCTATACTCAAGATACTTGAGATTTACTAAGATAATTCTTATTATTCCCATTTCCACCACTTTGTTTAGAAATAAACTCAACTATATCCCGGTATAGTGTATATATTTTTTTATTTGTGATTGCACTCAGAAAAGGCAAAGATATTGCTACTTTGGCCATGGTCTGCATCATGGATCTAGTGAATTATTTAGTATTGCTGCATAGTTGTCTAAAAGAGAAATTTTTATGATCTTTTTCTATTGCATAGTTTGTGTGAGGAAGGAACAGAAAACAAAATGGCTTAACTTTGTCTGCTTTATAGGATACATTTATCTTCTGACATGTCAACATTTTTCATGGAAGTGAAATTCACTTGCTTTTTTTTTTGGTATTTGCTTCCCACAAAATCTAAGGAAAAAATCTTTAGTGCAGAATTTTGTGTAACATCTACAACATGACAAGGAGAATTGCATAGACTCATTTATAGTGTCTCTCTCAAGCGTGCTAAAGGCACTGAGGCAGCTTATTCTGCTGGATATGCACTGTGGTGCTTTACCAGTGGTGCTTCTTTAATTTATGATTGAGTGGGTCATAGAAAAGAAATCAACTGTTCCATCATGTGTCTGAGATTTTTCTCATAATATGTCAAGAGTGGGAGGTGGAGAATATGAGTGGGAGTAGAAGGAAAAAGTCCCTAATTTTTTTTTTCTGAAATCAGAAGGACTGTTATTAACTAGAGTGTGTTGAGCTCAGGCCCTTACAATGTACTTCTTCAGCTCACAGCTATATGGTATGTTTGTCTATGTCGTACTAAAGGTTCTCAGTTGTCAGGTGAAAGCTATCTAAGTTGCTACAGTTTTCTTTCTCCTTCATCATTACCTCAGAAAAGTCAGAAATTATCAGTCCTGGTGAGGTTTAAAACTCCGTTCTCCACTCCTAATTTCTCCAAAGGGGAAGTGGCATTTCTGTTCTTCTTGTCAATCTTTTACTTTATTAAGGGCATCTTCCCACTGCAATAAGGAACTTGAAAGTGTGGGACGTGCCACTCGTGACAAATATGGGCTGTGCTGCAGGAGCATGTATCTCACTTGCCTGTGGCCCTGCATAAATGAGTAACAACGTGGCTCTGAATGGAGGCATCAGTGTGAGCAGCTCTAACCGGCTGGGGTTATTCCTAAGCAGCTGGACTGTACTGGCAGTCATGTTATATTTGTATCTTAGGCTAAGACAGCAACTGCCATGAAGTGCTATTTCATAATTGCAAAGCAGAATATTGTCGTATTCTAAAAGCTTGTTTGAAAATAATATTTCAAGCTGTGGTTCTAATTTCGTCCTTCTTCTCTTAGAAAAGCTCACTATAGATTCAAGATCCTGTGTCTACAAATGCAGTTCACAGCTTTGTCCCTGTTACTTACACCAGTTAGCACTGAGACAACAGAAACAGAAAGCTGAATAAAATAGCTGTTCTTCACTCTCCAGTTCTCTTTTCTCTCTCTTTTCACCATAATCATGTAACTGAGCTATTGCAGATAGGAAAATACAAAATCCATCTTCCTTGCTACAAGAAGTAGACAGATACTCTTTGCAGTGATTCAGACTACAATCAGTTTAGATTATTTGTATGAAGCATTAAGTCTTGATAACTAACGTTTTTTTTCCCAACTATCAGGACTTTTCAGGAATTAATTTACTGTGTATTCAACAGCCCGTATCCAGCTTCCCTCCTAAGAGGTCCCTGGCAGCATGATTACCCTCCCTGTTAAGAAAGCCGTAAATACTCTGTGTTACTATTTACAAGACTCTGCTGTGTATCTAGAAGGAAAAACAGTTAAATTAGATTCATGTATGAATACCAGAGAAATAATAATAAAAAATCCAACAAACTTCTTTATATAAAAATTAAATTAAATAAAATTACTTTAAAAATCACACTGGAATTTGAAGGAAAATGTGTTTGTGTCATTTTACCCATAAAATGCACATGTATATAGAGTGCTTTAAAACTACTCTTTTTTCTCATTGAAATCCAGATATTAAAAACAACATAAGTGATGCATTGCTTTGACCTTCTCCTTATTATTTATGAAGTTCTATTTATGTCAGGAACAGGAAAATAAGCATCGTGTTCAAGGACATAATGATAATTGTCTGCAAGAAGCTTTCCAATGACTTATTGCACTTAACAAGCTTCTAATATTTCCTTTTTATTACCGAAGCCTAGTAAAATCATTATTTTTGCTTCATCCATACCATTCCTCAGTGCATGAAATGAATGATGCAGACTCTATCTTTTTCTCTTGCTTTTCTTACCTTTACCTTACAGTCATAAGGCTGTAAAGTAAACAGCTCTTACAAACCCTGTTTCCAACAGAATAAAATAAAATAAGACTGGCCTCGCTCCTCCCTAAAGTTCCAGACTTTCATTGACAAGGCAAAGGGTGCAGGTGGTGCTTCTGCACTTGGTGTTGGAGGGGACCACCAGCATCATGGGGGCTCGGAGCTCTGGGGACTTCCTTCAGGGTCTGGCAGGGCAGGGCAGGGCAGCCAGGGCCCGTTCCACTGCCCCAGCCAAGGAACAGGGCAGCCGAGGCACCAGGACACCCCTACTCCCAGCCCCAGGCATTGGGCAACTCTGGGGGGACAAGGACAGGCTGAGGACAGGCTGGGATGTGGGTCCAGGAGTGGGCCTGGCTCAGCATGGCCCATGGCTGGGCAGGGCAGGGCAGGGCTGTGGTGTCACTGGAGCAGGAACTGATGGCCCTGGGGGGATGACATGGAGTCCTGGGCCATGGGCAGCTGGTGTGAGCCCCAGAGCAGGAAGCTAGACTGGGACATGAGGTCCTAAGCAGTGTTCTCAGGGCCCTCGCTCTTACCGACCTTTGCCTCAGGTATGGTTTCTCTCTTTTGGGTTTTTTTATGTTTTTTTCTTTCTGTAAGGTGAGAAGCTAGTCCTTCAGAGATGGGAATTTGTCTTGACAAACGGCAGTAGATGGAAGAGACTCAAGACAGATGATTTTAGCAGTGCTGACCTCCAGTTCAGCCTCTATCTCCCCAATAGTTCTTGGGTGTTTGTGTAGGGACAGGCAAGAAAAGTCATACAAGTACCTGCAGAAGTTGATACAGTGTCGGAAGGAATAAACAGTTACTGTGCACATGTATGCATTATGGGGAACAGGTAGCAAACATCTGATTTTAAAATTATCTTCTAATTTCTGTTCTAAAACCAAGTTTTCATTTGTTTACAACTTTGTCTAAATATGGCTGGACCGATGATTGTAGGTGCATCATGTATTTGTCTTTGCATGAAATGTAAAAGGGGTAAAATTTCAGCTAAATTAGCAGTCATTTCTTAGCGTAGAATTTAAGATCTTTTTTTCCTAGTATATAAAGTCATCTCTTTGAAAAGATTTAGGTCTTGCACGCTATGACACAGGATATGCAGTGGCAGCACCATCAAATATATCCTTGTAGGCATATTTGTGGAAAACTATCCCTTGTAGAGCCAAGATGAGAATTTTGAAAAATCTCAAGTTCTGTGTCTTATGTAAAGTTTTGCAGGTGGTTGATTGCTAAAATTTTGAACACCAACTCTGTCCTAGGCATTTCAGATGTTCTTGAAATGATTTCTGGTAGCAGCAAAACATTGGTGTGGAGCTTGGCTATAGGAAATCAAAGAAGGAAAACTCTTGTGTCTTGATGGCCAAGGAAAAACAGCAGCCTAGCTGCAAATCCTGAGAGTGAAGAGAAAGACTTGGGGGAGTTGTAAAGAAGGAATACTGGTGAGATGAGTAGGGGAGAGAGAGAGAGAGAGAGATGCTGGCAAGAGAAACTGAATTTGAAGCAGTACAGGGGAAGAGAGTAAAAGGTCTTTAAGGAAGGGAGACTAGAAGAGAAATGGGGAAGGAAGTAATGAAAAATGAGTACAGTGAAAATAAACCAATGTAAAGTGAAAAGGACCTGACTCCTGTAATACATTCCCCTCAGAACCTGAGGGGAAAAAACCACACGGTTCCTGAATTTTAGGGGGTTGTCAGTAAAATATAATGGGATTTCAAACTGCAAGGTTAAGAAGGACTCTTGCTTGTTTATCTTTTAAACCTGAGAAGCTCCATGAAACCAAAAAGTTCTAGAATAAAAGAACAGTATTATTCATTTGCTGACTTACATTCTAGAAAGTTGGAAAATGCCAGGACTGAAGTTGCCTGTGCAATCTTAATTCAATAATTTTGCACATATGTGCTTTCGTGCAGTTTTAAACTACATAATCTTGTACTTCTTGTTTACTGTAAGACACCTGCTTCACTCAGTCCATAGAGTACATGTCGTCTGCAAATCAATCAAGAGGTTTTGAAAATCAATTCACTTCTTCCAGGAACTGGAGGATATACATCTCCTTCGGCTTTCCTGGGGAAAAAACATTAAATCCTTCTCATAGGCTTCATGAGCTTCCAGAGCTAGAAGCCCAGTTAAAAAAAGGGTCCAAAAGGTGACAAAGAGTGAAGGAAAAAAATGGGAGGAAAAAAAAAAAGGGGGTGGGGTGTGCTCTGAGTAGATATAGAACAGAGTGCTGCTGATTGCCAAGAGGAGCTGCCCAGGAGGTGGGTAGTAGCTGTGGACATAAATACTTTCAATGGACAAGGAAGTGGTCATGGTAAATAACACATGATCTCAGCAGAGGAAAGAATAGCTTCATATCTAAGGGAGTTGAGGGTTGCTCTATGGAGAACTGGATTCTTATCCTCCCTCTCTCATCCCTGTGCTGAGTCATTTCAATCAAAGTCTTCACAGGTGGTGGTAGTTGTGTTAACTTGTGTGGTCCTCAACCATTGCTCATTGCAACTTCTCCTCAGCTACAACTCTTTGAAATAATTGACTCTTGCTTGCCAGTCATGTGTTCCAAAACTCATCCTGTTAGTATAATTAATTATGATTTTTAATAAGTATTTAGAGACTGTCTCTACTCCAAAGAGAGATTGTCACTGTCTAAATACCTAACACAGGCAGATCACAGGAGGGGAGGCAATGAGGGCAGTGGGGTGGAGAATGATTTGCTCAAGGTCACTCAGGAGACATTTAACGGCAGTGCTGGAATGAAATACTGTTCGAATCACAGGAGTTCTGCTGCTAGGAGTCATTTGTTTGAAAAGATTGCCATGAATTTAAACAAAATTATCTGTAATGGAAGCTTGTCACCTGTGATCTGAGCAAAGTAATTTATTATGCAAGAACCATACAGATAATTTACAACAGTTTTTCTGTGCCTTTAACGTGTAGTAACTGTAATCACGGAATTGGTTCTAAAATCTCTTTTATGCTACTTGGCACTCCATATGGTAGTTGGGTACTGCAGGAAAAAATATCCTCCAGGAATCATTGAGCCAGGCTTTAAGCCAGGCAATCTTCTCTAACACTTTCAGAGCAAGCCATACTATAAAAATGCAAATGTGATAGCAATACTTCTTCACACCATTTTTCAAAAGGTAAACCTAAGTGTTGTTCAAACCACCGTGCAGCTTGAGAGCATTTGTAAAGGACATAAAAAAATCTGAGTTACTCTGTGTAGGTGGCTTTACACACCTGTGACTGTGAAGGCTCTCTGATTCAGGCATATATCATCCAACCATATCAGTAGAAAGACTTACAGTAATTGCAGTTCCACACAATTTTCTTTCCTCTTTCTCCTCTCCCCTTACTTCTATTTTACACAATTTCTGTGGCAAGTGCTCAGGCATTCTCCCTTACTAAGGCATTTGGGTAAACATCACCCACTGAGAGGTGTGGTTTTCAGTGTGTTCACTGGCATAAGTGAAGCACATGACAACAAACAAGTTACAGATGAGATAACTGAGAGAGGGGGGATTGGAGAAACGGACAGGAAGGGCACAAATAGAATGAGAGAGTAAGGAAGAAGCTATGCAAGTACTAGAAAGAAAAAATTCAAATGACTGAGGTAAAATGAGAAGGGAAGTTGGAGGAGGGAAAACGGGGAGGAAAATTAGGGAAAGTAGATCAAAAGTATTATAAATGTGAAGCAGAGAAATCAAGCCTTGAAGAGAGAAACAAGAATTCTTGCTGCAGCTGTGGAGCAACTAGATTGGTGTCTCAGATACCCTTAAAAAAAAAAAAAACAAGCAAACAAGAAAACCTAAAGAATTGCAAATTTATCTTTCCTGTGTTATAAGGGATTGGAAATTTATCACTAAATACATTAATAAACACTGAAAGATTATATGATTATATGCAATCCAGAAAAGGAGGAAAGAGAGAAGGGGATATCAAAAAGAAGGCAAGAAAGAGACATTGAGAATGGAAAAAAGACAAGCTGTTGAACAAGCAAGCGATAGGTAAAAAAGGGAAGAATAAACAGAAGGGAAAAGAAGCAAGGCCACCAACGCTTCCCTACAGGATGAAGAGGAAATTAAGAAATGGGGTTTGAAGACTAGAAGGACTGTTCTCTCTGAAAGCAGATAAGGAGAGTGGGAGTTTTGCAGGAATAAGGTGGTAGAAAGAAACTAGCTTTTCCCTTCTAAATTTCAAACATCCAGTGTAGTCATTTGAATGGGTTTGACCTGAGTGGAGTCAGAGCTTTTTTCTTTTTTTTTCGCCCTTGTAATTTACACATGGACCATTGTGAGGAATCAGTACCTAGTTTAAGACCCTGTTGCCTAAACTAAAATGTAGTAGTATGGGTCTTATGCAAGAGAGTTCTCCCAAGTAAAGCAAAGAAGCTGTATTCAAGAGCTGAAACAGGCAGGATAAAAGCTTAAGGAATCTGTCCCCTGCCCTGTGCTGTCCCTGATTCCCTTCCCTCCCTGTCCCTCATTCTGCTTCTGGACAGTTATACTCCAAGTTCCCCTTCTTGCTTCCAAAATGCGTTGTTGTATGTAGATATGTACCAAATGAGTATGCCACTGTTTTGTTCTTCTCGTTCTGTGATTAATTTCTTCTTAATATTATATGAAAACTTGTTGCATCCGTGAACATCTTTAAGATAAATTTAAATAACCTTTAAATAAAAGAGTACAGAACAATATACAATCCTAGTAATCAACATAAATACATTTTAAATGCCCTGTTTATTTCTTTGGAGTCAAGCAATCTAATTGGATTTGATTTCCTAGTAGAGGCATATACCAGGAATGTTAAACCCTCATATATGCTTCATTTAGTTTGGGCTAAAATCCAAATTCAAGCTCAAATTGACGGAGATCAGGAACAAAAAAAAAAAAAAAAAAAGAGGGGGGGGCAGGGGGGTGGGCAGGA
>NW_010407546.1:31114-51107 GCF_000710305.1 Buceros rhinoceros silvestris | reverse complement strand
ATCCAAATTAAACCCAAAATGGCGGGGGACAAGAGAAAAAAAAAAAAAAAAAAAAAAGAGGGGGTGGCAGGTGTGTGTGCAGGAAGTAGTCCTGTATTTACCAGTTTTTTTAATAGTATGCCCTCTGTTGAAACCAAAAAGTCTGAAGAGCACAAGCTATTCTAATGGTATTGCCCCGCTTAGTTTTTGTTCTGTAGCCAAGGAAACTGTCAAGTAGTAAGGCTTATTTCAATAGATTTATTCTGCTCAGGATTTGATTAAACTGTTTCTGGTGCAGGGTAAGCCTCGGCTTCAGCAGGCAGTACCAGTTCTGAGTTCCCAGCTGTTTCCAGGAGCATTTCTCAAGTGTGTTTCCAGCCCGTGGAAACAAGACCAGATATGGCCAAACACACTCTGTCTCTCCACACTCTTCTCCTCACTGTGAAAACCATGGGAATATTGAAAGGAGCCATGGTGCAACTAGTTTATTCCCAGTTGGAATCGTCATGTTACCCAGTCACCAGGGAATGCCAAGGCTCACCTCCACAACCAAATATAGGTGCTGATTCAAGGACTTGGGTACTTTAGTCAGGTGGGATGTGACCATTTGGTGTCCTGCAGCCTTCACCACTGTGACTCTGCCTGGATTTCTAAGCTGAAAATTAATGTGCAGAATCTGTGTCAATACTTCCTTCTTAACTACTGGGACCTTAAATTTCTAAATTTTCCAGCAGAGAATACTGAATGCCTAGATCACCGTAAGAATGCACGTCCTGGACACACTAGGAATTTTGAAAGCTGTGGAGCAGAGATTAAGCATTGAGAGTATTTTTTGAAGTGTTGTGTGCTACAGCAGCACTTCACAGTCCTGAACTTAGTTCTTGGCATATTTGAAAAAGTTGGTTTTAAGCTGAATTTTGCTATTTGCCCATTCATTTAGCAATTTTCTACCTTAATTTATTTCATACTTACATACACATGTTTCTTAAAAAAAATTACCTTTAGTGTGAAATACTATCTTTAAAATGTACCTCAGAATCTACATTTTTCAGAAATTTTCACTGTAGAAGTCCAGTAAAACTCTTAGCACTGGTACCTTTGCCCAGATTTAATGAAATTTTGTTTATAAATTCAGAATGGGAATTGTTGAGTAATATAAAGCCCATCTGGAACCAGGTTAGGTTTGTTATTTAATAAATAACTTGATCCATTTCTATGCATAATTCTGCTAGAATTTGAGAGCTCTTAATAGGTAGAGATAATGGTTACTCAGGTTAGGGTCAAGATACTAAGTTCCAGTGAAAAGATCTGGAAAAATCTCACTGTCTGGTGGCACAATCTGGCTAGGAACAACAGCACAGGACAGTAGAACTTACTAAGGTTATGGAATTTTATTACAAGTGCTGCAGAGTGAAGACGGTTTGATTGCCCTACCCATCTACAGTCAGCTTGGAAAACAAGGAAACCAGTAGCTTCTCACTTTGTCAGAATAAGATTCTGTATCTAAAGAGTTTTCTTCTAGCTCATTGTTGTGACTCATTGATCAAATCATACTTGGTCATCAGATAGAAATGCATTTGAGAACTGATGCAGTATGCTACAAATACAGGTCTTCTCACAGCCTGAAGAAGGGACCTAACTGAGCCAGGTACTGATTTAAAGTCGTGGTCCCAAAATGTGTGATACAGTTAAGTATATCTTTGAGAAACAATTGGCATATTCAAATCTAGTTAATGCACACATTAGACCCGTAAGTGCATAATGATGCATAAGATTAGATGAGTATATAAAATATCAGCAAGTTTCAATTTACCACGTTTGGATGGTGTATACTCAGGTTCAGGTTGTATTCCTTTTAGCCTATGTTCTGAGCTGATAGCCAGTGACTGAAAGTGATTAGCTCTGTTCATGAAGATGTTAATGATATATTCCAAACAGAGGCAAGAATGACATTCTGTCTTTGAGATCAAAAGAATTACTGCCTTCAGTAAGCCTATAGATGCTCATTTCTAAAAACTTATAGATGAAGGAAAATGTACTAGATAGACAGAAAAAAAATAAATGTGGTACAGATGTCCAGAAAAGAAAACATTGATACTGACATCTATGATGCCATAAATATTATTTGAGTGTCCTGAAAAGTAATAAAATAAATACTCCATCATTAATAGTTGTGATAAGAGAGACTTGAACAGTAGGCAGTGAGGTTTTGGAGGAACTGTTTCTCATCAGCCAAACTTCATTGCTTGTTTTGATGCAATTACAAAACGAATGGGCGATGGATATGAAGTAGATCATATATATTTGGATTCTAGTGAAGCATTTGATATGGCATCTCACAGGAATTTTCAGTTTCAAAATTTGATTCAGTACTACTTCCAGTAAGATCATGATAATGGTTTAGACCCGGCTAATGACTATGCAGCACATAGCCACTCTATTCCTCCAGCAGGAGGAAACAGAACAGAGGACTTAAGGGTCAAGACAAGGGACAAGGGAGGTCTCACTCACCACTTACGGCCATGGGCAAAAGAGAGACTCGACTAGGGGAAACAAAACCAGTTTAATTCAAACAACAAAACCACAACCAAGTTACCAATTAAATTAGAATAGGACAGAAAGAGACAACGAGATTTTAAATACACCTTCCCCCCATCTCTCTCTTCTTTCTGGGCATTGCTTTACGACCTCCCCCACCACACTCAGTGCCAGCACAGGGAACACAAGATGGGGGGTGCAGTCAGTCTTATCTCTCTCCTCTCTGTTCCCACCACTCGCTCTTCACGGGAAACACTCCTCACAGTTCCGCTGCCCCCTATCCCTCCCTTTTTTCCGGGCCCAGCTTTACTACCTCCCCTCTGCCACTCGGCACAGGATGGGGGGTTGCAGTCAGCCTCAGTTCTTTCCACACTGTTTCTGCCGCTTGCTGTTCTTCACGGGAAACACTCCTCACAGTTCCTTGTGGCTATGTGGCATCACTCCCCCAACAGGAGACAGTCCATGAATGTCTCTGGCTCCTGTGGGCGTCGCCCACCAGGATCAGCGTTCCCAGTGCCGAAATGACCCAGTGCCAATCTTCCTAAAAGTCACGGCCTTTTTCAGGATTCTCGTCTCTCTGCAACATGGACCTTTTCCTGTCTCTCTCCCTCTGTATCTCTGCAGCGTGGGTCTCTCTCTACCTCTGTGCAGCCTGACCATCTTCCCACCAGTTCTCTCTGAGGGTTGCAGGGTTTCAACTTGCCAAATTGCCATGGGACAAAGGAAAATGGCTGTACTGATGTGTCTCCCCAACCTTCTTATGGTTGGTGACCGCATGGTCACTTCTTCTGCACATTAATGAAATCTGCTGCAGTATTAAATAGGAAGGAAAGATCCAGTGGAATTTGAGAAATTACAGATGTGGTAAAACTGAAAAATGTGATTCATCTTAGAAATACGAAAGACTGTTGACCTTGAGGAAATAACCTGAGACACCGGTATGTTGGAAGATACTGATATTTGTAAGTCATAAGAAAGCAGATAAATTCAGGAGATTCCATGAGGTATTACTGTCACCAAATCTATGGGACGGTAACAATAGCTTCTCCATATGTGCATGAAAACAAGTTTCAATTCAGGTGACGGAGCTAGGCTGGAAAAAGTCTGCAAAACTGGATGCATTCAGAGGAAGGGTAAATAAGAAGGCTAAGAGGAGCAGTGTGCAAACAAGGACTAAAAAGGAACACAGTTCAGCTGGTTTACTGAAAAGTCTTAAAATGAAAAGGTGATAGAACATACTTAGGGAAAACTTGCACCAAGGAAGAGCATCCCTTGAATGGACGTTGGACCCTTTGACTATGCATGGCCTAAGACTTTTTATTATTATAGGGACTGTTCTTTTATTGTTCATAGTAAACATGAGATCTGAAAAAGGAGGAGTCAGGAAGAGCAGTTATCAATTGAATACCAATCTTGTGCTCTAATCAGTGAAAATATCTACCATCAGCAAGGGGAGTAAAGTAAAAGAGAAATATCATGTGTGATATAAAGCAATGCACTAAATTGTTTACATAAAAATTAAATAAAAGCAAAAAAAAAAAAAGGGGGCAAATGCTCTATTACAACAATCTGTAGTTCTTGCTGGGTCCTTAGGAAAAGTCTTTCCAAAAAGTCACCTCAGCCTTCACTATGTGTCTGTTCCTTCTCTTTTCAAGAGTCTGTAAATACCCAATCTTGTTTCAGACTGCCTGCTAGCTGAGCTCTCATACTGTCTGTCACACCCTAGAAGATGTTTCAGCTGTGTATGCACAAATGATGCCGGGCAATAAGTGCTCATCCTTCTCCTCAGAGACTCTCTTGCCATCTTGATTCCTAGGACAAAGCAAATAGTCACATTTCTTCCAGCTGACCTGCCTCTTCTCATAAAGAAACATAGCATATAATAAGCTGCAAATAAATAAAAATGAAACAAGGTCCGTGAACTTAAATGACAAGCCTATTCTCATGCTCATTTTCTTCAATTGTATTGTGTGACTAACTCAGAAGTATACATTATCTTCAGCCAGCTATATAGAATATTCCCTCTCCCCTGCAAGCACTACTAATATTCTGATATTTAATCTGTGGGTAATATCAGGATGGGGCATCTCAAAACTTCTCCAGTTCCCATTTTGGTATCTATAGTAACACTCAAAATCTTGTTGAAGGCAAAGGGAAAAAAAAATATGTAGAGCTAAGAGGTTTTTGTTAGTCTAATTGAAATCTTAGCAGGCTAATCAAAGGACAGGTATCGCTTGTTAGTTCGGTTACAGTGCTACCAACAAACACAAACAAAATTAACACAGAAAAGCCTCAGTAATAATACACATAAAATTGTTATACAAGAGCTTCCTGCTATCTCCCCCTTTCCACTGGTATTACACTCCCTGTAAAATATTCCTCTGGGTCCTAAGCTGATGCTGTCTGTCATCTTCCTCAAGCAGAAAGGGGGGATGGGTTACAGTGCAATGGACATCCTGGGGCATCAACAGGAAAAGTGCAATGTTCAAGGTAGGGCATGCTGTCTTCTTGGCATTTAGTATGCTTGGTTTTATTTTTATATGCATTTTAACACAGTCTGCTGACATGCCCTTTCTTTTCTTTGGTTCCTGATCAATCAGTTTTCTGTGAGCTCCACAGCTGGTCTTACTTGATTTTAGGGTCCATCCTGGGACCAGTACAGTTTAATATCTTCATCAATGACAAAGCCAGTGGGATGATTCGAGAGCACGCTCAGCAAGTTTGCAGGTGACACCAAGCTGAGCAGTTCAGCTGACACGCTTAAGGGATGAGATGACATCCAGAGGGACCTGGACAAGCTGGAGAAGTGGGCGCATGGTGAACCTCATGAGGTTCAACAAGGCCAAGTCCAAGTGCAAGGTCCTCCACCACACTGTGGGCAGCCCCCAGTATCAATACAGGCTGGGGGTAAAGGGACTGAGAGCAGCCCTGCCACGAAGGACTGGTGGATGAAAAGCTAGATATGAACCAGAAAGCCCAGAAAGCCAACCATATACTGGGCTGCATCAAAAGAGGTGTGGCCAGCAGGTCAAGGGAGGTGATCCTGCTGCTCTGCTCTGCTCCAGTGAAACCTCACCTGGAGCACTGTGTCCAGGTCTGGAGTCCTCAGCACAAGGAGAACATGGACCTGTTGGAGGAAGGCCACAAAAAAGATCAGAAGGATGGAACAGCTCTGCTATGAGGACAAGCTGAGCAAGCTGGGGTTGTTCAGACTGGAGAAGAGAAGGCTCTTGGGAGACCCTATTGTGTTCTTCCAGTACTTAAAGGGGGCTTGTATAGAAAGATGGGAACAGACTTCTTTAGCAAGTCCTGTTGCAACAGGACAAGGGATGAACGTTTTAAACTAAAAGAGGGGCGATGTAGATTAGATATAAGGAAGAAATTCTTTATTGTGAAAGTGGCGAGGCACTGGCACAGGTTTCCCAGAAAAGTGGTAGAAGCCCCATCTGTGGAGACGTTCAAGGTCAGGTTGAACTGGGCTTTGAGCAACCTAATGTAGTTGAAGACGTTCCTGCTCATTGTAGGGAGCTGGGACTAGATGACCTTAGAATGTCGCTTCCAACCCAAAGCATTCTATGATTCTAATTTGTTGTGATTGTGATTTGCAGTTGCCTTAACTGCAGTTTGTTTTTCTTGTGTGGGACCTCTAGGATTATCCTGTGTCTGCACTCTCCCACATGGAGTTTTATTCTGCAGTCAGAAAGTTCAGCTCACACACAGAATAACTACTTATTTTTACTATAAACTAAAGCTAAACCAAAACATGTTTGGGCTGCAATATAACAGCTGAAACAAATCAGTAAAGGGAGACAAGTCCTGAGTCCCCATAATGTCAGGTCACCACAAACCTTGTGGCCTTTACTAATAATGGGATATTTACTGCAAAATATTATCACCACAAACAACTATGCCTGTCATTTTTCAGCCTAACACACTGCAACCAGGGTTACAAGGCAGATATTGCTTGATTGCTCTGCCTGACAAAATAAATGACAGCACTTCTTGAAGAGCTTTCTTAGCTTTGCATAAGATGTAGTAACCGATGTTATTTTGTCAGTAAGGTCCACAAATACATCTGCTTTATATATAAAAAAATGTACTTTATAAAAGTGCTTTTTAAACTCAACATCATAAAGAAGAGTAAGCTGCCACTTTATTAAGGAAAAGACACTACTAAAGGCAATAGAAGAATTGAAACATCACTGGATTGTAAGTGTAGAGATGTTTCTATCCATCTTATTGAGTCAGTCTGATGCTAGTATATAAAAGGAAAACAACTTTCATGAACTCTGAAGACAACCATGTTTTCTCATCTGACACTCCTAAATGTCATTTATGGTCTGATACTTCAAAAGACCTGGCTGTGCACCTCTTACTTTCAGTCTTACTTTCACTATCATCTAGTGAACTAGTGGATTCTTAAAATACAAGTTGTGAGTTTCAAAAAATGGGAGAGGCAGATGAATGGCCATATATACCACCTCATTCTTGTGCATCATACATCTGTAAAATTTGGGTATATTTGCTGCAGTTTAATTACAGCTCCACAATGGTCAAAAAGATTTTTTTCCAGAACATATTTATTTATGTGATTTTTTTCTTTTAAATGATATTCGTCTTTCTTATTAGTTTTGTAATTATTGAGACACAGTTGCAAGTGGCAACAGCTAGAAATCATTTAATGTTTGAGTGCAAATGATTAATATAATCTCTCAAGTCTATGGGCTTTAGGATAATAAACATGTATGGTTCCATGTAAATTATAAATGGAGAAAAATACTCTGCTTTTAGTTTTAATTTAAAAATATTTTTTTCAAAGATAAACATTTTCCTTGACACGTTTATGTAACTGAGGGAACTCCATTGGTAAAAAATTATTAAATTGGGCAGATTACAACCAAAATTACCACAAAAAAACCCCACAAGTGTCTAAATACATTGTTGTAATGAAGGAATATTAAGAATCTTAATTTCTTCCTAACATGCACTAATATTTCTTCCTCCAAGCCAATCACACTATGCCTGGCAGCCCTTTTCCTGGCTATAAGTGGTTGAGTTACATGAGAAGCCAATATCGCTGCAGCTTAGTTAGATCCTTATCTTGTGGGACCTACTCAGTCAAAATCCAGTGGAACTGAATCAGTCCTTTGATTAATAGACTCACCATAAATGGAAAGCCCATATTGCCTCTTTCACTTCTTTAGAACACTCCTAAGAATGGTCTCCTAGGAGGATGCTGTAAAAATGTTGGAAAATTACTTTTCTTTTTTGTTCTACGTGCTTAATGCTTCCAGCTGTCAGATACTGGAGTGTAATAATGAAGCATCCAATGAAGCACTGGATTTTTTGAGCATCTCAATATGATTGAAAGAAATAGAGTTACTGATCATTAAAAAAAAATAAAATCTTACAAAGAGGGAAAAAAGCAGTTAGTTTATTTTAACCCGTATCAGTAAAAGAAAAACAGAATCATTTCAAGAGATAGTCTTCCAAAATTGTTAAAACCACTGAGGAGACATAAAAAAGTATTATTTTCTTTTTTGTCATAAACCATTTTTGGTGCTGCTGGAGAGAATGACTTAAGTGTAATACCTTTCTCCCAAAGCTGTGTGAAGACATTATTGTATTACTTTTGCTTCTGAACTGTCATTCTGAAAATACTTTGAAAGGGATAGAGAAAACTGGTAAAAACCAGACAGTTTACAATAGAACGTATGATTTAAAATCCAAGTGAAAGATTTACTTAAGAAAGATTATTCTGTGTATTTTTGCATCACATGCTCTTGAATTAAAAGTAATTCATTGAGTCTTTTCCCTTCCTGAGAGTTCTAGTCTTTATTAGAGGGCCACCACCATCATTGCCTTACCCTTGTATGATCATCAGATAAACCACAGTATCAAAACAGCATTTTACAATTCTCTTCTATGGCCTGTGTCAGTGTTCAAAATAACAACTCATAGTGCATCAAGCCTGAGATGACAACACTGCAATGTTTTTTCACTGTAGTACAAAATTACATTTTCCAACAGTAGTATATTGGGGTAAGCGTATGCTTGTGTACACGTGTGTATTTCTAAATAAGGTCAACAAATATTATAGCACTTGTGGCAGCAAACTGAGTCCTCAGAAACAGAGAGCAAAAATGTCAGAGAAGTGGGTAAGTAGATCTTTGAAGAGCATCACTGAACAGGCTGTATTCCAGCATAACAGTCTCAGGTTCATTAAGGAAGAATAAAGTCCTGCAGCATGTGGGGTTAAAGAACACGATCCCATAGAAGGGCTCCCATGGAGGATCCTTACACTAAGGAAGGCCTATATATTCTTGCTCTCTGCGTACTCCATACTGATTATAATGGGTAGACTGTAAAATTAGGTTTTCAGTTTATCTGTATCAGTGACAGACAGCTGGTTTCAGTTTCCAGTGAGGACTATGACTGACCTCTGTACTAAATGAAAATGTACTGGAACATCCAAAGCATGTAGACATCATCTTCACAAGGATTGAATCACTGCAGTAAGTATGATGTCTATGGATGTTGGACGTAAAAAAGAGCAAAAGTCAAGATCCAACAGTACAAAGTTAACCAAATGTAGGCTGAAGATGAGAATATCCTTTGTAAACAAGTTTTGAAATGTTCCTACTTTCATTCCCATGATGTAGGAAACCATATCACGTGTAGGGTATCATCCCCTTTTGCTGTAGGAGTATTTAGGAACTGGGAAAACATTTGACTGAAGCCATCAAAAAGACGTGGGCTTCACCTACATCAGAATAAGTTAGGCTACTTACACTTCAAATGCAACATTATAGGCAAGGTTAAAAAGTATGGAAAACCTACAGATATAGAACAACATGTATTTAACAATGACGCATACCTGAAAAGTGAAGTTAAAGCTTTCTATCCTAGAACAAAAAATAGTGAAGAACTACCCAAACAAATGTAATCTCAGTCGCAGAATCATAGTCTTGGAAGGCCCCATGCAGATATTCCCTCCTGGCAGTTCTCAACCCTCTTTACTCACTCCCTGCAGCAGGACCTGGGATTCCACACACCACACCCAGCCACTCCCCACCTCAATTACTGACAGCAAATTTCCATTTTAAGAAGGAACTTGAACTTTTTTTTCTTTTACCAGACATCTGCAACTTTCTTTCCTCCAAACCATTAGTGCTGTAAAATGTACAATGAAGAAGATTAAATTAAAATGCTAGTAAGACAACGCCAGAAGTATCAGTGATTATATATATATATATGAAGTCTAAAAAATAAGTTGCAAAAATTGAATTGCAAGTTTCTTTATAATGTTAGAAATTTGATGATTGAAAGATAATTAGTGAGGTAATGTAATGGCAGGGCTCACTATACCTTAAAATGTAGCATAAAGTGAGTAACGTTTGCTGTATGAAAATGTAGCATAGAATCTCTGGGAATTGAAGTTTCTTGCCTGAATAGAAAGAATGTGATATTAAGGTCATGTTGTCAATTAACCAAACGAGAAGGTGGCAGCGGCTCTGGAACATTGTAAATAACCAGAAATACTGCAAAGTCAGAAAACATAGCAATAATGGAAAATGAGGAGGCACTTAATAAAATTGTCAGGTAAGAGGTTTAAAATAAACAAAGCACTTTTTCTCTTAGCATGCAATTAAATTGTGGAGTTGAATGTGCTGGATGTTCTGGAAGCCAAAAATCAAATTAATTCCCAAACCTCTCAGGCATGTTCACCGATGACAGGTCTATAAACGCCATTAAGTACAGTGGTCCAAATGCAACCTCCAGGTCAGGAAGTCCCCAGGTCCCTGAAACCTCAAAGGATATCCAGAGATGTATCACAGTAGGCTTGCCTTGTTCTGTGCTCTTTTCCAATCAGAAATAATGCTGAGTTAAATCAGACATTTTTCTGCTCCACTGTTAGTGTTATGTTCTTACAGACGTGTATAGGTTTTCTTCAAGAGTGATTCCTATCTGCAGTATTTTATCTTTCTTTTTTCATTTCAAAAATATTTTGTCTTAAAACAAACCAAACGACCCTAGTGGGGGGTTTTCTCCTGTGGTAATTGTCACTGAAGACTTGTTCTTATTTGATTCTAATAACATGGAAGTATTGGTGTAAAAATGATTTTTTTGATCATTTAGTTATTGAGGGAAGTGGTAGTTTGACTGGGAGGGAAGGAAACTGGTCTGAAAATTTTTTAACCATTTCACTCTGTCTGCACAACCAATCTAGGAAACGCCTGTTACAGTCACACTGTTAGTCAGTGAGGCAGGTAAGTGTTGTTAAGGATCCTCTATAATTTTCCCAGATCTGAAAAATGAGTGAGGCAAGTGCTGTCCCCCACTATTGTGCATCCTTCCAGCAAGAGAATAACTATCAAGCAAAAAAAAATATTTTCTTAATGGTGATGAAATATGTATCCTAATGGTAGCATCAGAGCTCAGTTCATTGCTATGCTCTGGATGTGTTGCATTGTTTCTGCAGTGGAGAACGTGTGTAATCCCAGCTGTGTTATACAGCCAGATCTGTGCAAAGCAGGTGGGGTGAATCTTGTCTGGTTTGCCCTAGTAGAGAACATTTGCATTTTTAAACTGCTCAAGAGTAATTCAGCCCTGCGCATGAACATACTGTATTTGGCTCCAGATCTCTGCAGCACAGCAGCACACTTACTTCCATGTGTCAGACCCAGGCAAAGTTGTTGGCCTTATACTCAGGGATGCATGGAAACCACTCTGTTCTCTAAAGGTACCAAATGACCTGAAGAAGAGATTGCTGTAAACTCCATCTCCTCTAAGCCTGTAATAGTGATTGCACTCCTGCTATCCAGTCCAATGCATCCAGTGCTTTTCAAGAACTGTCACATCTTGGAGTTGCCTCTGCAACAGAGAGCATGGTATTAAGTAGCCCAACGAGCTATATAATGCCTAAGTAGCTCATCTGCTTACACGACTATGATTACTATATGGGGAAAGTAACGCTCTCACACACAATGATGTGGGCACGTAGGAGACTACATTCCACTCTGTTAAATTTCTTAGCACAATTATACTAGATGTACACATTATTGGAGTTGCTTCAGCTGTAAATGTTTTTTCACGGGGACTATTGTCAATTCCCTTGAAATCAGATCAGATTTGGCTGATTCTGGTTTAAATTGTTCCGAAATTATTGAAGGCTAACCTAAAATCAAGCTGAATTTTGTCAGTCTTAAAAATACACCTTCTAGTAGGAATTTATCAAAGCAAATATCAATTGAGGACCTGATATAACATATATTTAAATTGATAACTCGATGGAATAAAAAAATTAGGGAGTTACAAATGTAACCATTTGTTGCTGCAGATCTGCAGCATCTTTCAGCAAAAGCATTTCCTTGGTGTCCCCAGTACAAGAGAGCAAGCAGAATGCCTCTCACAACACCATTGTATTGCTGTGCTCTCCCTCAGATCTCCTCATACATGTTTCTACCTAAATGGTAGGGGCCTAATCAGTAGCTCTGGTAGAAGAAGATGACAAAAATCTTCTCTTTGCATAGGAGCAGGAAAATAGTTTCAGTTCCATGAAACTATTTCTGTTAACCGGTTTTTCTGTAGACCTGAACAGGAACATCAGTGAGATCAAACATATAGTCTAATTTTTATCCATTATCTGTTACGTTTTGTTTGGGTCACAGTATGATTATAACTAGTAAATTGAGTGCAGTCTCAAATGCAAGAAAGCCTCAGTAAACCTGTTCTGAGAACAGAAGAAAAAGTAGTTTGAATGCAAGAAAATTTTGATAAAGTGCTGTAGCAGTATCTATAACTAAACCCAGGTTACGGTCATATTTTTGCAGTTCAGCCAGCTTTCTATGACAAAACATCAGAACATGGGAAGACAAAAGACAACATGTGTGAATTTGTCATTACAAGTTCATGTCTTTAGATGCGGGTATCTTTAGTCTGTGCTATTTCCCCATGGACATAAAGTGAAATAGCTCGGTCTTTCTGCCTTTGTGTGAAAGAAACCTTTGTCTCCTTCCGTGGAGCGTACATCACTGTCAGAAAGTTGTATTCTGCTGCACTGGTCTGAATTCTGCAGGTTCCCAGAGCTGAAAATACACTTTGTCAGTGGATGAAATTGCAGTCAGTCACAGTGGAATGATATCCAATTACAGCTTTCTGATAAATGCGTCGTGTTACACAGACATATTGCAAAACTACCATGTTATTCAGTGCCGTTTCACTCAGAACTGTTGAACTGCAGTGTCAAGATATCAGTCCATGATTATTTGTTATATTGTTACACTCTGTTTCACATAATCTTTCTCATGGAGGGAAAAGGTTCGCAAAGCTCTTCATAGTTAAAACAAAAACAAAAAAAGAAAAGAAAAAACCAAACTACACTAATCATGAAGGAATGCATGCTGCTGAGAAGTGATAAGCACCTTTGTATTAAAACTAACCACACTTTGTGTGTGATCTCATAAAAGCCAGCAATCTGCTTCCCGAAAATCAAATTAGGACCATGAATACATTTTGAAGATGGAGAAGGTAAGAGAGCTAGTTATGTAAATGGAAAAGGCAGAAAGATGTATCTGAAAATATAAACAGCTCTTACTGGACTGAATTAATGGAGTAGAAGTGGGAAGATGATCTCAGTGTCAGTATTGGTACAGCTGTCTTTCATTCCTATAATTAAAGATTCACCTGAGAATAGACTATAAGCCTTACCTCTCTAACACTGGAAATTACCTACCTCCTAACTTCTAGGCAAAAGTGCCTGTGAAACATTCCTGTTCTCTGTCTCACTGACTGCTGATGCATTTGTTTCAGCCTGAGGGGCTAAGGAGTTTTGCGCCATCATTCCCTTTCAGAATAGTAAGGCACTGTGTTGGGAAGTAGGACATGTGAATTCATATTCCTCCAGAAATATGCAGAAATAGGATTTAAGGCCTTCTGTATCCTATGGCAGTGCTTTATCCCAGAGGAGAGAAAAAAAGAGAACTACATCTCTGACTACCATTTCTGTGAATTTTCTCCCAAATACTTTTTCCAGGCACATCTCAGTAAATTCAACCTTCATTTGCAAATAGTTTCAGGATATTTTCACTGACTTTACAGCATAAAAAGAAAGGAAAAAAATGTTCCTACTAATCTAAATGCATATCTCCAAGCATCATTAATCTCAGCCTATCTGTCTGCTTGTTTGACAAAACTGTGCAGATAATGTAGTAATGGCCTCACGAGAAAAGTCTGCTTGAAGTGAACTGTTTGTATGACATTTGGTTTTCTAAGACTTTTACTTTATTAGGTGTAGTCTTGATCATCTTACTAATGGGGAAATATGCTCAAACTGGAAATGATCCAGAAAACCTCAATATAGTTAGTACAAAGATGGAGTAATATGAAAAAGGTTAAGAACTGCATGTGAAAATTTTAACATTTTTCAAACACTCTAAGTTCACTATATCTTCACTTCGATCAGCTATCTCCATTCCTCAGTCACAACCCTGTTTCTATAAATCACTGCTCTTCTTTAGTAGGAACCTAGTATATATTTGGAGAGAGTAATTCTACAGAATCTATCCTTAGCAACAGCTTGAATTTTCCTTTATTATGTTTCTTGAAATCACTTAGTTTTCCCCATAATCATTCAGTTTCCTGTGACCATTTCTTTTCTGCTGCTAGCACTGAGCTAGTCCAATGACTCCATCACCTCTAAGCTATCGATCTGTCTGACATATGATTCAACCTGTTTACAGTTATCTGGAGTGCTCCAAAGATAGATCAGAGAGATTCATTACCTGTTTCTGTGACACCAAATGTCTGGAAGAATAACACTTTTCCCCAGTCAACAGGCAAGTTAGTCTTTGGAGATTTGGGGATTTTGTTTTTTAATTATAAAAATATTTATTCCCTTTAATAGCAAAATGGTAGCAAAATACTTACAAAAATGAATGATGTAAATAGAAATCTCTATGATGGGGCCATGGCTCAGTAGGTTCTCCTGCGTACTTCTTCTCTATATGTCAGATGCTTAAAATGAAGTTGAGCTACCTCTGAACAAAAGCTAACTAGAGTCTCAATGAAAAAAATATTCACAACAAAAAAGCATAATTTTTATAATGAGCTCTCATTTTTATGAGTACTGAACCATTTGTGCACGTTGCAGCACATGGATTCATTACAGTAATGTGTGTAAATGGGTATTTGCAGACACAAATGGAAATGTTACTGCTGACTGATGTTGAGTTTTCCTCAGATCTTCAGCGGCCTTGTGTTACAATACATTTGTAAGTTCACTTTAGAACAACTTTGAGATAGGCAGAATTTGTACTTCCACTTCAGACAGTGAAGTGACAAGAATTTTTGAAAATCCAAGTGATATATCTCCATTAAAAATGAGGAAAATGAAATTATTTTTAGCTTCTTCCTTCAGAATCGTATTTAGGTCACCTGGAAATACTACACTAGATCCAAACAGGCAGAAGCACAAAAGAAGTAGTAACCAGCTGTGTTGGGTTTGTGTTTGGCACGGTTTTGATAGCGGAGGATGGAGCTGCTGGCTTCTGTAAGAAGCTTCACGAAGAGCTTCCCCTTTAAACATATTTAAGAGAATAAACCAGTTTGGCGAGAGCTTTTGTTTTGGGAGGCCTCTTTTGTTTTGGAGAGGTAGGACAGAGGGAGAGACAACGATGTGGTCACCCAGGTTAGTGAGGAAGATGTCGGGGAGACATGCTGGAGCAGCCATTCCCCTTCAGCCCTTGGAGAGATGGCAGGCTAAGTCCTCACAGTCCGCAGAAATCACTGGTGGAGAGAAGATTGGAAAGGCCCATGCTGGAGCAGGGAATCATGGAGAAGCCCATGCTGGAGCAGGCAGTTGGTCCTGAAAAAGGCTGTGACTCTGAGGAGGACCCTCACTGGGGCGGTTTGTCACTAGGAGAACCACAGCCCGTGGGAGGCCCCCACAGTGGTTGGAGAAGTTCATAGAGGACAGTCTCCCATGGGAGGGATGCCACGTTGTGACAGGGAAAGACTGTAAGGAGTGTTTCCCTTGAAGAAGAATGTCAGAAGCAACATGGAATGGACTGGGTCTGACCTCGACCCCCATCCTCTGCCCCATGCTGCCCATGAGTGTGTGTGTGGGGGTGAGGTAGCAAAGCCAGTCCCAAGAAAGAAAGGAGGGATGGGGGAAAAGATGTGTTTAAGATCCTGTTGTTTTTTCTCACTGTCCTGCTCTGATTGGATGGGTGATTTGGTAGTGGGTTTGTTGTTTAGATTAAATTGATTTTGTTTCCCCAAGTTGAGTCTGTCTTTTGCCCGTGACTGTAACTGGTAAGTTGAGCCCTCCCTGTCCTTTGTCTCAACCCTTAAGCCTTTTGTTGTATTCTCTCCTTTCAGAGTCATAGAGTGGCTGTGTGGTGCTTGCTTGTCAGCTGGGTTTAAACCACTGTGCTAGCATTTGTAGATCATCAAATGGGTTTCCAGATGAATTTAAACAAGTTTCAAGTCACTCAGAAAGCCAACAGAACTGTGAAGGTCTAAGTATTCTGCATTCTTTGTAGGGAATATCTAGTGGATAAGGATCTGATTCTGGTATATGAATGTGTCTGTCAGTGACTTCAGATGACTCAGGCCTACATTTTGTTTTCATAGCCAAACTCTCCATGTACTTTTAAAATTAACTGAAATTATACTCATAACTTTGACAAAACTGTACCTATATTTTTGACTGCTTCTATTGTATTAGTACAAGATTTGTAATATATGTGTTGGTCTTCTTAAAATTTCTAACCATCTTAACCACACATAAATTACATGCATTATAAAGAAAATAAAGGTCTTTTTATGTGGGAGTTGAGGAAAAACTACTCAGGGGGAAAAGGTGAGTCATCGGTATTTGGGTCAGTAGAAATAAAAGCACAACTCCTGGTGGCAGACAGACAGGAGGAAAGGAACAGAGCAGGTGGGTGAGTCTGAAGACAGACTCAGAGCAAGACAATAGGCTGGAATGACTCCAGACACAGCATGGAAACCACCAAGAATAACACTGACAAGATGCATCATAATGTGACCAATGTGCTAGAGGCAGGACTGAGAACCTGCCTCTGCGGGAAAAGTGTCTTATAGCGTAATTAACCAAGAAGTGGTCAGGAAAAAAATATTCAAAGAAGGGCTGAACTTCTGTGGAAAAACAGACATCTAAATAACATGTCGTAAGCATATTTAAAACTGTATCTATTGAATTACTTTAAGATGTGGAATCAGAGATGTAACATTTTTTCTCCCTTATACTATAAGATTTTGGAAGCAAGGCTATTTTTGTTTTTCAAGCACCAAGAGTTTCGTTGGTAGTATATTCAAGAGGTGTTCGAAGTATATGACAGAGCGTTTCCTTCTTAGTGTAGGTCATAGAAAGGGTCATAGATGGGGGACACATAACTCTCAAGTGAAAGTGACTCAAAGTGAGTGAAGAGACATTTCCAGATTGGTGGGATAGAAGTGAAAGCTTCACCACCTACTCAGAGATGAGATATATAGAAAGAAGAGACCTGTAAAAGAAGTGTTAATCGAATGAATGGCAGAGAGAGAAAAGCAAGTTCACAGTTAGCCATTGTAGTTAGAAATTGGAATTAAGGAATTTCAATTAGAAATGGATAGCGGAAAAGGGAAGAAAAATTGGAATTAGAAAATTTCAGTTAGAAAAGGGAATTGGGAAGGGGAAGAAAAACAGAATATGCATATGAATTTTGGTCTGATTCTGAAGCCTTTGCCATTTGGAGAATGTATTATAATATACATAATACAGGAAATTTAATGGTTTTTTCAAATGTAACTTTGCTAGTGAACTACAGAGTTTCTCAAAGGTGCAAAATCAGGAGTTTATTAAGCCTAACAAGGCCTTCATTAATACACTTCGGTCCTTTTCTGAAACTGTTTCCCCCAGCATCATGAAAATGAGGTCAGCATCACCGTTCCAGTTTTGGTCTTTCCCCTGAGCTTTCTTGAGCGTCTCAGGGATTCTCTGTTGAACACAGTGAATAACTGTTCACTGCATGTTATTCCTGTCTCTGCTTTCTCTGAAGCCTGTACTTTTTGCAGGTGATATTGACAGTTTGCAATGAGAGAGGGGGGAAACTGGAAGCAGAGCAAAGAGGTCAGTTGGCTGAGAACACGCTTTATATTCCCAGCAAAACTGAACGACCCTGAGAAAATGACTCCTTTCTTCTGTACAAAAGGTTTACCACCTCTGACATTAAAAAAAAAAAATGTTGACCTCGCTTGCAAAATTTTTTTGAGATACACGGTTGTGTAATTGTGTGGGGTTTTCTTCCTGTCAATTTTTTGTGACTTTAGTGACATGTTGATAACCAGTTTGAATTAAGATCTCAATACATTTCCATAGCTACTTATTTAATTAGCTACCAACTGCCTCCACTCAATGATCAATTTCTTCAGTTTTGTCTGTGGTCCACTTTGCCTGCTTTGTTCCTGTTAGTGTTTCCAAATCTTTCTCTCACCATCTGTAAAGGGAAGAGGTTAGTTGAAGGAGGTGCAAAGTCAGTGTGACCTGAAGGAACGTGATATTCAGAACTATGCATGCAGGTACTACAGAAAAGAGGAGAGCTTTCAAAATCTGTGATCAATGGGGCAAAGAAAACAAGAACTCCAGAGAAATTGCTGAAAAAACAATTAGATGGGGCTCAAAAGAGATGAAGCTGTAGTTATTGACATTCTTCTTGAGATACTCAAGGATCAATAATACTATACATAGAGATATACATAGATCACACACAGTGAAAGGAAAAAACCCAGAAAACTATAATCAGAGTCATGTGGTAGATCATAAGGAACCCGTAAAAAAAATTGTTCAGAGCAAAGTGAGGACTGAAACTGAGGCTTAAAAATCACCAAGGAATCTGTGTTACAAAAGTTAGTCAGGGAACAGGGAGGATAAGAACATAGGTTTTGCATAAAAAAGAAATTAGAGACTATGAGATCAAATAGATATGGTTTCCAAAACTAGTGATATAGTGGCAATTCTGTATAGAGAGAAAACAGTCAAGTGAAAGTTAAATGATTAATTAATAGTGAATGCTGTAGTTTAATATGGCAAGATAATAACATACAAAATAGAAGATGTAATAAAGCTGATTGAAAGATGGTGTTTTCCAAACAAATGCAACCCAGAACTAATTCCAGCAGACACAGGGCAGGATCAGAGAGCTAGGACTGATTTGTCACTCAGATGTGTATAGACTTGTTTCTCATGCCTTGTATTATCGGTGAGGACCAGGACCACTTTACTTTGTTTCGCTCCCAACAGTGAAATAAAAAGTGCTTTTGTTTATACACACATATATATAAAAGTGCAGGTAAAATTAGACATATATTTTCTTAGAGGAAAAAAAGATCACTGACTAGGCTGATCTACTGAACTGATTTTATGTATAATACAAATAATGATAAATGAGCAAACTTATAAATCAGGAAAAACTGAACGATCAGCTGTGTTCATAGATGCACTGGTGTTTTTTGTGTAGTTGTATCTGAAATGTTTATGCACGCTTTTTAATATGTGTGTTCCTTATCTCGGATCAGTTCAGTGTGTTGTCACTTTTGCAGAGAAGAAACTCTTTGACCTGCTTATATTTTTAAATTGAAGGTCTTCTTTGAAAAAAAGTGTAGCAATTCAGTGTCTTAGGATCACTCTACACCATACTCACTGATTTGAAATTATTGCAACCCTTCACTTTTTGTTATGTGTCTTGCTTTGTAAATGGTAGGTGTCCTGGGCTTGCAAACTAGAAAATAATTTACGGTTATTTGTGTGCTTCACATTTTTAGTAGCCTTTTTTTCTCCAAAATCAGAATTCCAGTTTATGAAGCCCTCCAATAACTTTAAGTTGCTGTGGACTCTAGATCCAAACCCTAATCTTTCTGAAGTGAAAACCTTATAAAACTGTTGAAGCCCTTTAATAATTCAGAATTAGATTACAGATACACACTAGAATTTCAATCTAGTTTTATTTTAAATACTTAATTACAAAGAACCTTACTGAACCAACTGTGTAAATATAAACTCATGTCGTCAGTTTCTGATATTAGTGCTTGAATTTTTAGCAGTATCATGGTAAAAACCTTCTGTTTAATTTTTGTAAATGTCAAAGTATTGTTGGGAAAAGCTCGGGTTTGCTCTGAAGTCTTCAGTATCTTTTTGAAAGAGACACTGTCTTCATTTTGTATATGTATATATATACACCCCAAATGTGTACTACACTATATATACTACAAATATATGCACAAATATTGGACTACTTTGGGTTGTTAAGCTCTTCTATATATGTCCCACAAAAAAAACCCAGCTGTAGTTATCAGTGATAGAGCAGGCTGATGATCTCCTGTGCTAGTTTGGGAAGGCCAGAGGCAGCAGGTGATCAGCACTTGGAGAGCCAGCTGTTTTACCAGTTCTTCCTTTGATCTTGTACATCAGCAG